>NC_090442.1:375691153-375994183 GCF_031143425.1 Pleurodeles waltl
AGATGCAGGGTCTCGAGCCTATGCAACAAATGCAAATGCCACGTGTTCAACCAACACAGATGCAGCAGGTACAACAGCAGATTCCCATGGTACCTAGACAGCAAATGCAGTTACTATTAGCACCAATGGGACAGTAACGGGTGATGCTTCCTCAACAGGCCACAGGTCAAACAATGAGTCAAAATGATACAGTACAACAGTTCCCATTGCGTGGTGAGGATGGAATAAACAATGAATTGTCGGATGATTGTTCAGATAGTGAGGAGTGCAGGTGTCCCTAGAAGTAGATCAGAGGGGACCTTATGTTCAGGAAAAGGTGATGGGTCATAAGGTTTCATTCCTAGTTGATACAGGAGCTACACGCTCTACAGTCAGAAGTGCAGAGGTTCCGAAATTGCCACTTTCAGGGCATACCATAAGGGTGGTAGGAGTAGCAAATCAGCTCCTGACAAATCCGATTACAGATCCGGTCCAAGTTGAGATTGGTACCTTCCAGGGATTATATAGATTTGTAGTCTGTGACTCGAGTCACGTATCCCTACTGGGAAGAGACTTACTGTGTAAAATGAGGTGTTCGATTACCTGTTCCAACAAAGGGATTGAGGTGCAGACAAACAGTGATGATGAAGGGAAGAATGGTCAGATCTCAGAACCAGAGACGGAGACTGTAGATGAGGAGTACCCTTTGTTAACCTTCTTCCCGATGTTCACAGTGACTGATTTACCAGCCGAATTACAGGGAACAGTGACAGAGAAAGTATGGGACTTGACAGGAAAGGAAGTGGGATTAATAAGAGGAGTAGAGCCAGTCAAGGTAGAAGTGAAGCCAAATGCTGTGTTTCCCCAGGTACCGCAGTACCACATGGCACAAGATGTTCTTATACAGGTGACGCAGATAATTGCAGACTTTGTAAAGCAAGGGGTTCTAAAAGAAGTGATGAGCAGCCCGTGTAATTCACCGATAATGGGTCTGAAAAAGCCTTGTGGGAAAGTTCGAATTGTTCAAGACCTGAGAAAAGTTAATGAGATTGTGGTAAAATGTTGCCCCATAGTGCCAAATCCAGCCGTGATTATGTTTCAGGTTCCGTGTGATGCAGAATGGTTCACAGATGTGGACCTGTCTCAAGGAATCCTTTTCGGTGACTCTTCATGAGGACAGCCAATTTCTCTTCAGTTTCAAATTCCTGGACAAGGTTTACAGTTGGTGTCGAATTCCTCAAGGGTTTTCTGAATCACCTTCCATCTTCAATCAGATATTGAAGAAGGACTTGGAGTCATTAGAATTGCCTTTCAGTTAGACTCTAGTACAGCACATTGATGATTTGTTAATTGCGTCCAAAACGAAAGATGACTGCAAGTACGATACTATTGCCTTACTGAATCATTTGGGAAAGAACGGACATAAAGTGTCCCCAAAGAAGCTACAGTACTGTCAGAAAGAGGAGAAGTACTTAGGTCACCTGATTGAAAAAGGGTTGAGCAAAATATCCAAAGAAAGGGTGACAGCCATATTGCAGGTGAACCACCCAACAACCAAGAGGGACGTTAGGAGGTTTTTGGGAATGGTGGGCTACTGTCGTCAGTGGATTCCCAACTTCTCGATTATCTCTAAACCATTGGTGAGGTTGACGGTCAAAGAAATTCAAGACGGCCCGGGTGCCATAACCATGTCCGAGAAAGAGATGAGGGCATTCATTGAACTGAGAGAAAGCATGTGCAGGGCACCAGCTTTAGGTATGCCTGATTACACAAAGCCTTTTGTATTGTTTTGTCATGAACGTGATGCTTGTTCTTTGTCTGTCCTGACACAGTTCCATGGAGGTGCAAACCGCCCAGTAGCATATTTTTCAGCTACTTTGGACCCAATCGCAGCAGCCTTACCGGGATGTTTGTGTGCAGTTGCAGCAGTTGGTCAAAGCCTCACTCAGGGCCATATTTATACTCCGTTTGCGCCGAAATTGCGTCGTTTTTTTTGACGCAATTTCGACGCAAAACTAACGCCAACTAACGCCATATTTATACTATGGCGTTAGAGGCGAATAGCGCCAAAGTTCCCGGAATGTGCGTCATTTTTTAGCGTGAACCCCTTCCTTGCGTTAATGATATGCAAGGGAGGCGTTCCCGTCTAAAAGATGACTCCCAGGCCTTTACGTGGTATTTATACTCCCGGGCAAAAGAGACGCCCGGGAGTTGGCGTGGCTAAAAACGGCGCATTTGCGCCACTTTTTAACGCCTGCTCAGGGCAGGCGTTAAGGGGCCTGTGGGCTCAAAATGAGCCCACAGGTGCCCTCCCATGCCCCCAGGGACCCCCCCTGCCACCCTTGCCCACCCCAGGAGGACCCCCAAGGATGGAGGGACCCACCCCAGGGACATTCAGGTAAGTTCAGGTAAGTATAATTTTTTATTTTTTATATTTTATTTTGGTGGCATAGGGGGGCCTTATTTGTGCCCCCCTACATGCCACTATGCCCAATGACCATGCCCAGGGGACAGAAGTCCCCTGGGCATGGCCATTGGGCAAGGGGGCATGACTCCTATCTTTACAATGATAGGAGTCATGTTGATGGGGGATGGGCGTCGTTAAAAAATGGCGCAAGTCGGGTTAAGACGATTTTTTCGACGTAACCTGACTTGCCCCATTTTAAGACGCCCATGCGCCATTTTCCCCCTACGCCGGCGCTGTCTGGTCTACGTGTTTTTTTCCCACGCAAACCAGGCAGCGCCGGTCTGATTGCGCCGTCTAACGCCATTCCATAAATACGGCGCCCGCTTGGCGCTTCAGAATGGCGTTAGACGGCGCAAAACTTTTTGACGCTAAACTGCGTTAGCGCAGTTTAGCGTCAAAAAGTATAAATATGGGCCTCAGTGTGAAGGTATAGTGATGGGACATCCCTTAACAGTAATGGTCCCACATTCAGTTGAAATTCGGTTGACCCGAACAAAGACTCAACATATGACGAATGCTCGTCTGACAAAGTATGAAACAATTATACTGGGGTCACCTAATGTATCTTTGAAGAGATGTACTGTGTTGAACCCGGCAACTTTGCTTCCTAATGAAAATGCAGACATTGATGATGCTGAGGAGGTAGAACATGATTGTCTTGGGGTAACAGATCTGTGCACCAAACCGAGACCCGACATTAAAGATACCCAATTGGAAGAAAATTATTACATTATCTTTGTTGATGGTTCATGCCTGAAAGACTCAATAGGAGTACTGAGAGCTGGATATGCCGTGTGTACAATCTCTGGTATCCTAGAAGCATCCTGGCTCGAAAGAGTATACTCTGCTCAAGTGGCTGAATAAATTGCTCTTACTAGGGCATGCCACGCTGCTGAGAACCTGAAAGTCACTATTTATACTGATAGCAGCTACAGATTTGGAATTGTCCATGACTTTGGCCAGTTGTGGCCACAGAGGGGTTTCCTGACCTCTTCTGGTTCTCCAGTGAAAAATGGTGAAAGAATTAAGGAATTGTTGCACACGATTCAATTACCTCTTTAAATTGACATGTTGAAATGCAATGCTCGTGTTAAACCACAAGACTTTGTGTCAATGGGAAATGGATATGCAGATCAAGTCACAAGGTTTTGTGCATTGAACTGTATATAGTTTCAAGACCAATGGGAATTGTTACCTGAAACTGAAAATGAAACATGCTCAGGGTATGCATTAAGGGTGGTTGACACACTGGATGAGTTGAGATCGTTGCAGGGACGTGCCAGCAAAGATGAGAAACGCTTGGCTCAAAATGCAATGCATACAGAGATCTGATGATTTATGGGGTTTAGAGGAGGGGAAAATGGTTTTGCCAAGCAGGCTTTTGTCACAGTTTCAAGGTTTTACCATGGTCAAGCACATGTTGGGAGAGACGCAATGATCAGATTGTTCAAAGTCGATTGGTTCAATCCAAAATTCAGACAAGCTGCAGAAGTTATCTGTCACAGGTGCATTATCTGTCAGCAGATGAATGCGGGGAAAGGGACCGTGGTGAATTTGAGCCACATTGGGAGAGCAGGAGGTCCATCTGGCAGAATGCAGATGGATTTTATTGAGATGCCTGTATGTGGAGGTCTGAGGTACGTGTCGGTGATTGTGTGCATTTTCAGTCACTGGATTGAAGCTTACCCTACACGTAGAAATTGCAGTCTCACAGTAGCGAAGCTGCTGTTTAGGGAGTTGATACCACATTTCGGGTTTCCGATCTCTTTAGAATCAGATAGGGGAAGTCACTTCAACAATGAGGTAATTAAGCTCTTGTGTGCTGCCCTGAACATTGAACAGAAATTACACTGTAGCTACTGCCCTGAAGCATCACGACTAGTGGAGCAGATGAATGGTACCTTGAAGTCGAGAATGGCAAAGATGTGTCCAGCCACAAATTTGAAATGGCCAGATGCATTGCCCTTAGTGCTGATGTCAATGAGAAACACACCAACAAGAAAACAGGACTGTCTCTTCATGAAATTCTTATGGGCCGAGCTATGAGATTACCCGCAGTGCCTGCAAATGCTCTTGTGAATATCACGGATGAGATGGTATTGGACTACTGCAAGGGTCTGGCTGACGTGGTCCGCTCTTTCTCTCACCAGGTGGAAGCTACCACATTGCCACCGATAACTGATCCAGGTCACAACCTGAAAGCCGGTGACTGGGTTGTTGTCAAGAAACACGTGAGGAAGTCGTGTTTGGAGCCATGTTGGAATGGGCCGTATCAAGTAATACTGACAACTACTACTGCTGTGAAATGTGCAGGACTTCCAAACTGGATCCATTCCAGTCACACAAAGAAGGTGAGGTGTCCAACTGATGAGGAACTCAAATTGTCAAAAACAACAGCTGCAGAGAAGGAAGTCTCAGGGCCGGAGAGTAATCAAAGGGGAACTGAGACTGAAGGAGAGCCCGTTGAGGACGGCCTGGTCACTCAAACAGCAAACAAAGTCCAGAGGGGTGACGGTGAGCCTATCTCAACTGAGGCGCTAGGAGGACCGACTCAATGAGAGGTTCTCCCAGAAGCAGACGGATACGTGTTCGAAGTTGAGCCTTTGACAGACCCTGAAGGCGAAGGAGGTGAGGTAGAAGGAGGTCAAAGTGTTCCGACTCCTCCTGAGCCGCTTGCAGATCCATCAAGAGAAAACACCATAGCACAAGAGGAGGGTACTGGTCAGCATCCTGAAAGGCCGAGTGGTAGGAAAACACTTAAAGGAGATAATTGGCCGAAACCACAAGCTGCAAAGGAGAAAGTGGTCCTTAATGAAACAATAGAAGAAGAAATTGACACAACAAGGAAAGAAGATCTCAGTGAAGGAGAGTTGCAGGGTGATCGCAAACTGAAAAGAAAGAGAGTTGCAAACTGTACACAAACTGGATGGGCTTATGCGACATCAGCTGAGTGGCAACAAGAATTCTTGGCTTTCTGTTTTGATTGAGAAATTCCAGGTCAATACTACGGCACCTGAATTTAACCATAGAAAGAGACTGTGTTAAATTGAAATTAAATGGAGAGAGAAACCTGAGAAAAGAGACTGATAAATTACCGGATGTGACACTGTTAACCTGAATTGACTCTGAAAAACCGATTATGACAAGCTGCTAACCTGATTTGACAAAGGGTCCTGGGAGTGAGTGAAATGCTGTAAATACTTGTCAAGAGAGAGACTTTGCACGAAAAGAAGGAAAGAAAAAAAAAAGAGCTTTATATCTTCCTGAAGCTGATTGTTTGCTTTATATTATTCTGCTCTCTGATTCTTTACAGATCATGAGTAACATTAGAGATAATAATAATAGGGGTAGGATTCGTAGATGGTTAAGTGTTATTTTGGGTGTTGTGTATGCAATAGTAATTATAGGTGTGATTGTGGGAATGCCATTGGTGGATAAGAGTGCGATTAACAGTGCTTCAATTCCTGAGACTGCTACACTAACACCATGGGAGAGGTTTGAGCAGGATACGAAGTATTTGCATGAGGGAACTAATACGAAAAAGGAACTATCTACTAATGTCTTCCATCGCTTGTTGAATGAGTATGTTGAAACAATGGATGCGAAGAATTGCTATGTGTACACGAAGATTCCTTCTCCAGTACAAGAAGGGATTACTTATCATAGTTTGCCGCTTACCTACGGAATAAGCTGTAGTTTGCTCTTAACAAGATTCTATGATCAAGAACATATTCAATACTTCTATTCTAATCTAGATGTAGCGTTTTCTTTTGTACCTATAATTGAGTTTTTAAGTAAAATAGCTAAGGAACATAACATAAAAATAGTTAGGGGATTCTTTGAGCCGACACTGACATTTGGGACAGCTTATGCGCACCGCAATAATCTAACCTGCTTACTAACGCCTGTAGAGAAGAGCTTCTTAGATCACAGATCTAGATGATAGAAGAAAAGCGTTAAAGGAAAAGCTAGAAAAGGAATTAGGGAAAATGAACGTTTGCAAATGATTATGCTTATAGTGCAATAAAGACGCAAGGCAAGCTAGCTGTAGATGCATTACACGTAGGAAAGCATTGTATATATAGGCCAAAATCTGATCATGACACTTTATTTGTGGGAACGAGTGAATGCAGACATGTGTTTTTGTTTCAGAGTAAGTGGACATTCATGTTAAATGGACAGGATCCAGCGATCCCTGGGATCTATCACATATGTGGACTTAATGCTTATTATCGTCTTCCAAAGGGATGGTATGGGACATGTTATTTGGGAATAGTTTTCCCAAAGATCTACCAATTTGATGACTTAAAGAAACTTCCTAAAATGTCTGAATTACATCATACTAGACAAAAGATAGAGACAGCGGCTGCTGTCGTAGGGGATGTATTTGGAGCCATAATTCCTTCAGTGGGGGTTATCCTAAACTCCATAAAGATTCGAAAGTTGTCTACTATTGTGGATAACATGCTCACAAACTTCACAGGGGCTATACTCCTGATAAATACTGAACTTGCTGCGGAGAGGGCTATGACTCTTAAATACTGGCTTCCTTTAGACATTCTTTTAGCGAAAAGTGGCAGAGTCTGTAGGATGCTTAATAAGTGCAGCTGTTGTGCATTCATACCTGACAATAGTAATAAGATTAGGAGTATGCTTACTAACCTAACAAGAGATAGTACAGATTTGAAGGAGCTCAAGGAACCTGGAGTTTGGGAAAAGGTTGGAAAGGGAATTGCAAAAGTAGGGAGTTGGTTTAGTAGTATTTGGAATGGGATACTGGCAAAAATAATATGGGGTATATTTAGTGTTCTAGCTTGTTTATTTGGACCATGGTTATCTTGCAAAATTAGTAAAAGAATTAGAGAACAATTGGCAAAATGCAATAAAAGGAAAGAGGAAAAGAAAAATGAGAAAATATTCAAAGAAATTTATACAAAATGAAGGAAGGGAGAAGAAATTGTAATGCGTAATTTAAGAAAGTAAAAGGTTGTGAAGGGAAAGGTTTTTGTGTGATGACAAGTGTCATCAGAGGAGGAATTGTTGGAGCGTAGCTCTTATACTCAAAATTAACATGAAAATGTTTATGAACTAATGCATGATAATGCCGCATAGAAAATTTATTAATGTGTTTTACTAACGTGGGTCCGAAATGTGCCCACGGGGAGAGGCCACCAATATATACGGGGACTAATAAAATTGACTAATGATGAGTTATTGATGCACTAATGTATGATTTTGTATTAGTATTAAGAGCTATACATTAAGGTTTTGCTAATTAATTCACTAGGCCTTAGTTATCATGAGTCGGGACCTAGCTGCCCGGTTTCATATTAAATGTGTTTTTCTAAGGTCCAGTGTGCTGACTTGCTGAAGGACATGTAATCATATTTTTCCAGAAGCTAGAAGATGAATGTAACTGTAGTAGATCCGTTCTCATGAAACTCGACTTGCTCAAGGAAACATTCTTGCTGAATGCAACAGTGTAGACTCGCAACAGGTACAAGGTCGCCTAAGCCGGTGTAGACAATGGAACCACTGACTGGGGATGCAAGAGGACCACAAGAATATGAAATCATACCGGACATTCTACCCATTGGAGACGTCAATCACAAGAACCAATAAACTATGTGAGAACTGTTATGAGGTGACTATTTTGATGGTACGACTGGAAAACCATTGGATGGAGATAGTGGTGTGCCAAACCTGCCCAATTAGAAATTAGGGGACTGTACAACAGAAAAGGGATAAAAACCTTTGACACGAGTAGCCATTAGGAGATGCCATTGCGAACTATTCTTGCTATTACCCAGACACTTTGTCACTCTGCCTAAAAACTTTGCTGTTTGACTCTTCAACCCATCCTCACCTTGCCCGTTCTATACTTCTCCTCCTTATGAGGGAAGTTTCCCTACTTACCCCGTCTTGCTGAACTTTGCTGTGTTTTCTGGCTGATGGCGAATCAACTGATGTCCTGAGGATGAAGACTGACTCTGTATGCTGACCCATTACGGAGGGTAACTATATGATGATGAAATTGTAATTGTCTGTTTGCCTTTCCTTACTAGGTACCATCTGCTTCTTTTGACAGAGACCATAGATAGATGTTTTCTAAATTAGTGTTGCCAAAATTGTTTTGCATGAAGCCCAACATGCCAATGCTAATTTGAGGGTAGTTAAGGAGTTCACTAAACGGACGCAAATAGACAAATGACTGAATCAATGCTTTGTTGAATAATGCCCTAATGATACTCTGCTAAGGTTAACCTATGTTGACGTCGTGCTATGTTCCAATATTCATAATCTTTGCTTTGATGAAATCTTATTTGAGTTGCCATATTATGACAATGCTGAAGTGTTTCATGGTTTTGAGACTAATATACTTACTAATAGAATTGTAATCAATAGGGAATAAACATCACAAATTGCACTAAACTGGTGTGGTTATTCATGACTGAAAGGTCATGGTGGTTTCCAAGTCTTATTAATGTCATTGATTAATTTGATTGAATTGCTAATGTGATTATTGACGGGATTACTGATTATTAAATCACATATTGACTAGTTATCTCTTAAGGAGACTTCAATCAGGGTCAAAAGATTAATCGGCCTAAAACGAGTCCCAGAGTGAATAAATTATCTAGATTGGGACACGTTATCACTAGTCAGCTAACACAAAGGGCATAAGTCATTACAGCCAGAGATGTCAGTACATTGGACATGGTCACACATATTGCTGGTGTTGTAGGAATATTAGAGCCAATGTACAACCTGGGTTATATTTCTGTATGGCAGTAAGTTGTGTCCCTGGGCCTAAATGAGGAGTGGCAGAGGAGGCATGTACATGTACAAGTGAGCCGCCCTGAGTCATAAGATGTGTCACCCTATGCAAATACTCAATTCTGGCAAGTATTAACTGGGGTGAGAATCAGTAGTAGTAAACTACCTAGTGTGACATTGACCATAGCCTCAGACTTGGTACATAGTGCCCACTGTCCACAATAAAGGACCCAAAAGTGTATTCAATCATTACAAATGATGAGACAGAAATAGGAACTACATGGGAAGTACATGCCCTCACACATTTCTGCAGTCTATCAAGTTTTTTTCTGTGTGTAGTGTTGTGTGGGATAAGTGTAATAAAATCAACCCTTGAACACATGAACGCACAATGTGCATGGTAGACATTACAACAAGGCAGAGTGCCATAGTGTACAGTGTGAAACCCAGATGGCAGGATCATAACAAAATCATGAGCAGAGCCATCTTACATGCACAGGAGCAGTGGGCTGATAACTGGTACAGAGAATGCAGCCACCCTTCGTATTAGTCAACATGTTAAAACACACTCACTAAAGGCATCATAACAACCAATGCAAATCACCTTGACAGATGTAGACACATTGGGGGTCATTCTAACTTCGGCGGGTGGCGGAGGCCGCCCGCCGAAGTTCCCCCGCCAGAACACCGCAGCGCGGTCAAATGACCGCCGCAGTGATTCTGACTTTCCCGCTGGGCGGGCGGGCGACCGCCAAAAGGCCGCCCGCCCGCCCAGCGGGAAAGCACCAGCAACGAGGAAGCTGGCTCTGAATGGAGCCGGCGGAGTTGCTGGTGTGCGACGGGTGCAGTTGCACCCGTCGCGATTTTCAGTGTCTGCCACGCAGACACTGAAAATCTATGTGGGGCCCTGTGAGGGGGCCCCACGACACCTGTTCCCACCAGCCAGGTTCTGGCGGTGAAATCCGCCAGAACCAGGCTGGCGGGAAGGGGGTCGGAATCCCCATGGCGGCGCTGCTTGCAGCGCCGCCGTGGAGGATTCCCTGGGGCAGCGGGAAGCCGGCGGGAAACCGCCGGCTTCCCGTTTTCTGACCGCGGCTTTACCGGCGCGTCAGAATGCCCCCGGAAGCACCGCCAGCCTGTTGGCGGTGCTTCCTCCGTCATCTACCCTGGCGGTCATAGACCGCCAGGGTAAGAATGACCCCCAGTCTCTTTTCATACGTCTAGGAATGGTAGGCCCAGTTACCTGTGTAATAGTGTTGCAACATGTGCCATGAGTCCAAAAGTCTGTCTGGTCACACAGTGGTTTTGTAGTAATAATTCAGATATACTGCCATATGAAAGGCAATTACAGTGCAAACTGGACTCAAAGACTCCATGTGACAGACATCTCATGCATTAATGTTGTATTGAAAGTCAAACATTAGCAAGTCAGATTGCCAAACAGTTTACCCATGTCAACATCTCACAAAGGACACACACCCTTTCCACTGCTCTGTCTCATTGCAGAGGATGTACCTACACCTCCTGAGCAGCTGACTGTCTAGGGACAATATGGCTGAGGAGTCAGTCTGACAACGCTTGTTCAAAACAACCTCTTGGAAATCATGGGCTTTTGTGACACACCATCTCCGATTGCAGGAAGGGTCGACAGTGTTGCAGGGTCTCCAAAGGATCCACCCAACATAAAACAAAACACCACTTTCCAACATCGGGTGTTAGGAGTCCAGAGGGAGATGCTAGATGTTGTGGGGGTGGGCATGGAAACCATAGAGGTCTTAGAGGCAGTCCATTGGTGCCTCAGTCCAAATAAGGACACCTCATCCTCTGTATGAGGTACCTATTACTTCACTCTGCGGACTCCAACAGTCCCTGGCTGATATCGCTGGTGTCATGAGGCACAGGCATGAACAACTGCCCTGCCAAAGTGGCACCAGTGAGGTTGTCATACAGCTGGGAGCAATACACAAGATCCTGGAGTCCATAGAGCAGATGCAGGACACATATGCATTCTGCAGCACACATTTCATGATTGTTTTTGTGCTGGAAGGTGTCTCTTCCTGCACAAAAACAAACATCCCTGCAATGCAGACACCCTTGACCCATGGTGCAAGGGTGCCTCAAATGACACATGGCAGCCCATTGTGCACCAGCACAGGGGAAAAGGACAGGAATTAACCTTATCTTTTAGATACAGGGCATTCCTGCCCTTTTCTTTTGACGCAGGCCAGCACAGCAAGAAGGCTTGCTGTGCTGCCCTGAGCCACAAACTTGAAAGTATGCCCCTTACAAGGAGGATCATTGGCAATTATCTCTGTGCTTTTAAGAAGTGTATGTGTGCTGCATTCTACTGCACACATAGAAAAAGGAAAACACCTCCACTGAATGTTTTTGTGCAGGTAGGTGTTCTTGTGTCAAAAATGCAGACACCCCTGCACTATGGTGCAAGGGTGCCTGTGTTTGCCAAATGCACCAATTAGGGCACCTGTTAAGGCAGCAAGCAATGGAATGCCCTATATTCCATGACTACAGGCCAATCCTGCACTTGCAGTTTGATTCTGGGCAGCACAGTCAGAAGCCTTGTTGCCCTGCACCATAAATTGTGAATTGAGCTCTGTTGGAAGATGGGTCATTAGTTGTGTTCCCACCGCGGCAGGGGAGTGCGCGCCGGCACAGTATAGAGCAGCTGCAGAGCTCCACACGATTCGTAGCTGCTTTTTCAAAGGTCAAAGGTCACCATCCTTTTTCCTGTGATATCTCGGGCCCCCAAGGGCCGATTTTCATCATTCTTGTGTTGTTTCGCTCCTGGTGACAAGCCCTTGCCACCAGGAGCACTCTCCTTAGGCTTCCTGGCCTCGAAGGGTACCAGATCATAGGGAGCCTGTCCCACTGACTCCCTGTGCCAACCTTTCCTCTGGGTTCCCTCTTTTCCTTCTGGGCAGTGCAGTCTCCTTGTGCTAGCCCAGTCCTTCCCCCAACTAGTCCTCTGGGAGGATAAGAGGGCCAGCTTGCCTGGCCCTGGCATTTGCCTCGCTGGCCTGGAATCCTTCAGGGGCAGAGTCCCTGCCCCAAGGGCAGTCAGGAGGTTCTTCCTTCCAGTTCTCCATGACGCCCGTGTGCAGTCCCAGTGTCCAGTAGTGAAGCACAGCCAAGAGAAAGAGCTCTCCCCTGTGCAGGACCTTTTAAGTGGGGGCGGAAGTGTTCAGCAGGTCTGCACCTCTGGCCTATCCAGATGTGCCATATCACTTCCTTGCCCCCATCCCCTCCTTCTTGCACAGTCTTCTGGGATAGCTAAAAATGGCATCCTCCAGGAGTTAGTTGCCACATGTGCTCTGAAAGTCTCAGCCCCTCCTCCCTGACATTCCTCGCAGGGCCTCTCCAGCCTGCTCCTGGCACGGAATGACAGCTGGCTGATTGATGCAAGGCCCTGCTCAAGCAACTGGACAGACCAGTAATTGGCCCTAATCCTGAGCTGAGTCAGAGAAAGATGACATCCATGGATGACCTATAAGTTGTACAACTATGCTCTTGTAACCTACTGCATCATTCTTTTCTTACAGGTTACAGTGTACTTTGGTGTGACTCTGGTCTCGGTGGACCCATAGAACTGGAGTTGCACCCTAGGCCCTCCTTTCCCATTGACATTTAATGGTGTATCCCTACAATGCAAATACCTTTAGCACACTGAGATTGGCATTGAACTTAGTGTCCCTACAGTGAAAAGAAAGTAAGCACACTGACTCTCCCTCACATGTATACACCCCTCTCATGAGACCTACTCCAGGTCACCACCCACTCGGCATAGTTCCTCCTGCACCAGGATTACCCAAGCGCAGTTCTTGGGCTGCACACACCAGGAATCCTCCTCCCACAGCCCTCACATGGGTGCACATCCATGCGCACACATGATCAAATGTAACTTGTCCGGGGCCTTCTGCCCTTGCTGTGCCACAGCAGCCTTTCCTTAGCACGGCGGCACCGGCGGTAAACATGTGCAGTCCATTTCACCATGTGTTTACTGTGCGTGAGTCACCTCATAGGAGGCTTCCTCACAGTAATAAGTCAAAAACCAGGTGGTCAAAAATCGAAAAATCAGGGCAGACCTGATGGTCAGAACCGTCCTCTAACAAGCTCCCACAGAGGTTTCCAGAAACATTTGTGTGCCAGTTATGATCTGTAATGCCCGGTTACAACACTACCTGCCAAATGCTTGTGGTGCAAGAAGTACCTCTGGGACTGCTCTACACTACCTGGGTCAGTCTTATAGAAGTGGCCTGGGGACGCAACGGGCATGGGCGGCTGCTGTGTGCACATCCAGGACACCTTCGTATTAAAGGGCCGCAGACACTTGTGTTTGCCTTTGTGTAATACAGATAGCTCTGGTGCACATATAACACCAGCACTATCATCAGAGCATGTTCCCTCATTTGCATCGGGCATGGCCACAGGAAAATGAGGGAATAACTTTGCCTCTGCACCAGTGCCATACTTTAGATGCAGAGGCAAACAAGTTGTCAGGAGACGCACTGACAGAGCATTCCTTAAAAGTGGGTGCATTGTCAGACATAACCTATCAGACAGGAGAGGTCGCTCACTTTACCCATCTACAAAAGGATCTCAAAGCTTGCCGCCAGTCAATAAAACATAGAGCAGCTGCTTTAAATCTGCTCTATTTTTCACTTAAAAGTGCTGCCCCCAGGGCAGCGCAAGTTTGTGGCTGCCCTGGGGGCAGCATATTACATGTAATAGGGTCCACTTTATCTGTTTGCGCACAGCGCACCTGTTTTCACTCTAAAACATATGTAAGCCACAGATACATTGAATACAACTCATCTAGAGGCAAACAGGACACAGGGAAGAACTCACAGAATATGTGCACTTAACTACATCTCCACCAACTGTGACTCCAAGGTAACTCAGGAGGTTACCCTCCCCGCTGACAACATCCACCCAGTGGCTTCAGTTAGTGAAATGGTCCTTTATATTTTGAATAGCCAAATCAAGTGATGCCGAACTTTCAATCATCTGGTCTTCCTCTCCTGCATTAGGTATCTCTGTATTACCTGCCCACCACTGACTATCATGTTCGGGAGGTAGTGTGTGATGAGCCACAGGAAACCACCAAACTCCTGCTCATTCATGTTTTGTGCCCTTCCCTTCCCAGACATATCCTTCCCCAAGCATAATCTCACCCCCACAATATTGAAAAGTACCCAAAAGAAAGCACTACTACCCCTAACAATAACAATCCCAAAAAGACAGACACCTGACAGTACACAGGACAAAACAATACAATAAACAATTACAAAAATGTAGACTTTTGGGACTCAAAAGGGACAGCACACATTCCAACAATGCCAAAATACACCAACACCCTCTCCAGGAAAGACGACACACAACCTTCAGCAAACACACACAGAAGGAATGTGAGGCAAAGTGAAAGTCACTTCACACTTACTGGGTTGCAGCAAGGCATCATTTCCGGGGTGGATGCGTCATGTTTCTACCAAATCATTTTTGGGACGCTTCAAATGGAAAAATAGGCAATGTGTGATTTTCACACAAGGCGTGACAAGACACAATGCAGTAGTTCTAACACCTCGGCTGGGAAGCAACACATCCCCCTGATGCGATGGGTGAAAAAAATTACACATTACGCTAAGTTTTTTATTTGACGCAATGCAGCAAATGTGTGTTTTTCAGTGTAGTGTGTGTTGAAATGCATGTAAACAATTAGATAAATCCGTGTAAATTTGATGTATATGAATGTGTTGCATGTACTTTAAATACTGCATGTGTGATTTTTTGCTTTACTGGTGATCCACTACTTATAGTGGACATTTCCTCTATTTTGGTAACAACACTGCTTACAAGAGGTGTGTCTTATGTTAACTATGAAAATGCACACAGTTTAAGTTTTTGCACTACCTCCAGGTTTGGAGGAGGCTTGCATTGTCCTGGTGGCTGCACACTGAAGTGTTAAACGGAGCAGTTTTTTGGAACAGCTCCATGTTGCACTGTGCATGAGGCACCTGTCTGCAATTTCATGTAGTATCACAGATCCCCTTGCAGAAGAGTGCAATGAGTGATGGCAGACAATGATTTCTTGGTAGGGCGATAGGACCCACTTTCCTCCCCCTAGAGGACTGTCATCAGGGGGTGAACTGTTGGTGCACTGCATGCGATCTTTGACTCTGCACCAATGTTTTGGATACAGCACTGACACAGAGGCAAAGTGAATCACTCATTTCCATGGGAAGACAGCCCCCTGCAAAAGTGTAACCACCCTTGTTGATAGCACTGCCAACATAAGTGGGCCAGGGCTATTGCTTTTTGAAGGGCCGTACTAATGTTTGCTGCCCCTTCTGGCATTCCCAAGTGCCCTTGGGGAGAACAAAGCAGGGACAAATGCCCGATGTGCTCCTGCAGCCCGTATGTAATACAGCTCCTAGGATAAATAATGGGACACACTTAGTATAATTTTCTAATTTTTTGGAATGTGAAGGGGCCTATTGACTAATCATTGGCACTACGCAGTGAAGCAAGGCTAACACAGACACCTTTGAAGCATGGTGCAAGCATGATTGTTTATGTGGAGGAAGGGACACCTTTCTTCACAAAAGGCAATAAATGAAGTTCTTTCCTTTTCCGTATGTGTGCTGCATAATACAGCACACATGGAAATAGTCAATGGCATTGTCACAGACATATTTGTCTTCTTGGTCACACCATCCTCCGTGTTGCACTGGAAAATTTTAAATCCCTGGGGTACATATATTGTTTAATCTGTTATTGCATGAAATCTGTGGGAGGATGCAGATTTGTAGAAATTTCTTTTAGGCACACCCCAGGTGTGCCACATTGCTCCTTCCCTGGCTTTAGGATTATGTTCAGACATTTTGTCTAATGGATGTGCAACAAACAGTGGTGCAATGATGACACAAAATGGTAGGTGATGTCGTCAGGAATGTTCTTCATCTGTTGACATTATGCTGTTCATGACAAGGATCCTGCCCCACAGGAAACTCCCTTTCTTGAATGTGCGGGTGCATAGGACTCTCACTCATACTGTTGGTGCAATGGAAAGCCAGCATGCATATCTGCACATGACCTGATGATCATTGGATAAGGCAAGGAAGCATGAAGCACAGCATAACTTGAGTTGCCATCAAGGAGGTGTAGCATTTGTTTTGCAGTGGGTTTTCACATTAAAGACCCATGGAGTTTGACACTGACCCAGGTTCTTAGACTCACATGAACTTAGAGCAGGGTCAAAACTTTACATATTACCAGAAGAGGGTTAACGAGGTAATTAGCTCATTGTCTTTCAATTTCTCAAGTTTTCCACAGCATGCAGCACACATGGAGTATGCAATACAAAACCATGTATGGTTTATGTGCATGAAGCTGCATAGATGATTTAGATTGAACTTGATGTCAGATTGGTTGAAGTCATAAGCCTTCTCTGTTACTCCTTGTTTAAATCCTAAAATTTACATTACTCATCCTAGATATCCATGTGTGTTGGCTGGCAAACACCCTGCTAATCACATAGAGCGTACACATGACACAGAGTAGATCAAGACAGCCTATTGACGTTTCTTGATTTATTTAAAAGCTATGAAGCCAGGATGAGCCACACAGGATGACTTGGCATGCCTTCATGGATATGTTTGATATGCTTGTGCCACCTGAGGTCAATGTGGATATGTGCATACCAACAGATACCAGAGAGTCATGTCTAACAACCATATCATGTCATGGTACACGCACACATCGGTTATATGAACTTGGATCTGGAAGGATATGTGTTGCCTGGGCACAGTGCCATTATTCATTTGTTTTTGATTCATATCTTTCTTGACATTTTGGTGTTCACAGGGCCAGCTTGGCCTACCAAAAAGGGCCTGATTTATTCCAAGGAGGTATTGGTTTGCTATTGGTATGCATCACAATATGTTGCAATATTGAGGGGTTACTTGTACTTAGGATGTGGGTATGCATTTACACAAGATGTTCAGCTGGGTATTTATTGTCACATTCTGCCACTCTGACCTGGAATGCATGAGTGGATGTTACCTTGGCTGGATTCACTTACATTTAGTCATGGCTTCTGTGTAAAGGTTACATGATCAGATTCTTTGTATTGTGTTTTAACTTTTAACATTCACACATGAAATATTGTTATAGGAGTTTACCTATTTTTTTGTACCTGAGTGCAACACAGGAACATGGTATGAGAAGTCACTGCTTGGTCCATTTCCATATTAGCCTACTGGAGCAAGCATGGCAGCATTGGTAGTAGGTAGTCAGTCTTGTACTGCCATATTGGTGTATTTTGAAGTTATATGTATGTTGTGATATGTCACAGTGTATTTTATATATGCCTGCACAAATGGAGCATATGTAGACTGTATGACTTGGACTGGTTTCCCATACACATACTATGTGTCTCAGTTGACAGGTATCAGACTATGAGTAAACTCTACTATCCTTCACAAGTATGGTGTTGTACAAATGGATAGCTCAACAACACACACATTGGGGCTGATTCTAACCTTGGCGGACGGCGGAGGCCGTCCGCCAAGGTTCCGCCGTCAGAACACCGCACCGCGGTCGAAAGACCGCGGCCGTGATTCTGAGATTTGCCCTGGGCTGGCGGGCGGCCGCCAAAAGGCCGCCCGCCAGCCCAGGGCAAATCAACCTTCCCACTAGGATGCCGGCTCAGAATTGAGCCGGCGGAGTGGGAAGGTGCGACGGGTGCAGTTGCACCCGTCGCGTATTTCAGTGTCTGCTAGGCAGACACTGAACTACTTTGTGGGGCCCTCTTACGGGGGCCCCTGCCGTGCCCATGCCAGTGGCATGGGCATGGCAGGGGACCCCAGGGGCCCCTCGGCACCCCCTACCGCCATCCTGTTCCTGGCGGGCGAACCGCCAGGAACAGGATGGCGGTAGGGGGTGTCAGAATCCCCCATGGCGGCGCAGCAAGCTGCGCCGCCATGGGGGATTCTATGGGCAGCGGTAAACCGGCGGGAGACCGCCGGTTTGCCTCTTCTGACCGCGGCCGAACCGCCGCGGTCAGAATGCCCTGCGGGGCACCGCCGGCCTGTCGGCGGTGCTCCCGCCGACCCTGGCCCCGGCGGTCTTAGTCCGCCGGGGTCAGAATGACCCCCATAGTATTTGGACAACATTTACTTTTACACAGATTTTTGAAAGTGTGTTGTTGTCTGACGTTAATTACACTGCAACAGAAGACATTATCATGTGTTGTACAAACTTTGCCACATTGCAGTGGTTGTTTGTAGTCTGTATTCCCAACAGAACTGCATTTGCCATAGCTCATTGGTGTGGACACAATTTTTGGATTGCAAGATGTTGTCCAGCCCTGTTTGTTACACATTGATACATACCTTTGTTGTGTGCCACTGACTGCCAGATATGATTTGATGCTTTTGTGGTTTACAGTATCTTGGACTTAAGATTGCTTACACACTGTTAGTATACCAAAATATTGACATTTTGTTACCCTTTTGTCAGGTGGTCCATTCATTTGTTATTGGCTTGAATACTCTCATGCAGCTGAGACGAAATTGTTAACAATTTGGTCTCTCCGCCGTGTCTTAGCAGTTGTTGCAACATTTTGATGTAGGTCCTCATCTTCCTCTTAATATTCAGCAGGGATTTCATAGTTCACATTTTCCTCATCTCATGGGACATTGGTACACCCACACATACTATGTAAAATACAGCAGAGAAGGGTAATTTTACAAACCATAGGACTCTCCCTCTGGCCAAATCAAAACAGCAAAAGCATGATTTGAGAAGTCTGAAAGTCTGCTCAACAATTGATAGGTGAGAGCATGATTTTAGTTGTGCTGTGCCTCTGTCTGAGGATGTGCATATGGGGTCATCATCCATGGCTGCAAACATATCCATGGTCAGTTGTAAAGGCAGGAAGAGAGCAACCAGACAATGGTTATAATGGTTGCTGTGCCCACATTAATTTATATAATGTTTTATGTCCTGAATGACTCAATCACATTTCAAACAGTACGGGAGGTGTACTGCCATTGTTTGGCATACACACACTTTCATTTTTGTCATGACTGACACTGTACTACACATACAAATGTAGTGGCTTTGGTGTTGCACTTACTGTTTGTCTAACTTGTGAGTGCCAATGCTATGACCGTGGTGAGTCATTAATAATATGGATAGTCAGTTGCCCATTGAGCAGACACTTCTCTCACACTTCTAAATTATGTTTGTTTGGACTACTGTTGGCATTTCTGACCTCAAACATGTCTGATTTTTCCAAATTTAGCCAGTGCAGATGATGTTGTCCCATTCATTTACACATATTTGGAAGTGACAGCAGTAGTCACTGTTATTCATTAGCTACTGACTCAGAAAGTTTATGAGTGCATGTCATTGTGGTACAATAGTCTTCACATGGTAGTGGCCTATGTCCACTGTGTTGACAGTACAAAAGGGAGGAGATTGATTGGAGTTCTGCGCAGTACAATGCAACTGTCAAGCTCTCAGAACTGTCTTGCCTTACTGATTGAGGACAGTGTACAAAACATTTTTCTACATGATGCAGTGTGCTGGATTTGCCATCTGCACTTGCAGACAATGGGCAGCATAGCACCAAGACAGACGCGTTATGGGAATGGTGAATGCATGGCTGCCTGGACTATGAGCTAAACTTTGTGCATGATTGCATACTTTGCTGCACATTGTGAACCCTTGGAGGACTGTTTAAGTAGGTTTTTGTTTTAAAAAATGGAACAGACACAGGATGGCATGTGTGTTAATATGACAAGTAAGGTAATTTCCCATGGTGCACATGAGCTGCATATGGTTAAATATGTGGTCCTATTTAGGTTTCACAGGTATTGGATCCATGAGATGGCTCATGGTCATAGGAAATCCCTGTGGACACACAGGCATAAAAAATGAAAGCCCTTCTTTCAAGCCTGTATTGTAACACAGCATTTTACATGTTGTTGCATTGCTGAGGATATTTCCACCATTTTGAAACACAGACAGGATCTCCTTTCTAGGGTCTTGTCACAGGGCAGCACAGGGAGTCATTTAGATGCACTGCCCTGCATTAAATGAAAAGGGAATTACTGTGTCATATTAATGAATATGGCACATTTGTATTTCCTCTACATGCACAATATCACCAGTTGGTGAATGGTGACAACACATTTGCCCTTGCACCATGGTGCAGGTGTGTCCTCATTGTGGGCTCAATTGTTTTGATGCCATAAGAGAAACCTTCCTGCACATGGACAAACAAAGTAGGCTTTTAATGCTTTATATGTGTGCTGCGAAATGGGAAGAGTAGCTAACAATGAAAATTAAGTTATTATCTCATTGTTACACCTCCCGTGGGGAGGCATACATTTTTCACACATTGGCAGTTTCCCATGTTCTTGTACATCTGGGAATGTTTCAAATGCACCAGGTTTTGCATGGGTAAACTCAATGTAAGGACCATGGGCCACATCCTTGATGCAGAGTAAAGCAATGCAGCACTTTGCACTGCCCTGCCTTTGTCCATATCTATGAGGTAATGCAAAGGCACACAGGGTGACTTTGCGTTGCCTCATATACAGTATATGATTGGGATTCCTGCCTCACTAGATCATCATGGAACTGGACACCCTAGCAGTACAGGCTTCTTGTACATGAGGCCCACAGTGGTTTAACAGGTACTGACATGTGTGACTTGTAGGGTGATATACTGCACATGTGCCATGTGTTATTTTGCAAGTATGAGGCATACACCTGCTACATACACACTGTTTCATTCACCCAAACTAAACATGACTATCTTAAGCAACATGATTGACTGTAATGAGGTACGTTATGTGCTTGAGATGTACTTACCAACCAGTAGGCCATTACCGTATCTCCCATTCTTGAAGCGCTCCTTAATGATGGAATGTCTGAAGATGTATGCATCCTGAGCCCTTTCAGGGTACTTTGCCAGCACATTGATGAACATCCCCAGACGGTCCTTTATGGTCTGAAGGCTGATGTAATGCTTCCAGTTTCGATACAGGTGTGATGTAGCAGCAGGAGGCACCAGTTGCACATGAGTGCAGTCCATTGCCCTCAACACATGTGGACACTCAGAAATAACATAGAAGCCTTGTTTGTTTTCCAGTTGTTTCTGCTATGTGTTGTGGAACATGAGGTACTGGGGTGTGAGGCTTATGATGGCATCAAGGATGGAGGGGAGGAATGCAGAAAATTATGACTGCAATATTCCTGCCACTCTGACTGTGGTGCCAGCATATATAATGCTGCCATCAGCTTGGCCTGTAGAGGGAAGTTGGTGGACCTCTGTGATGTTTTCAGCAGCTTTGGTGCAATCTGGTGGAGGAGCTGTACAATGGACTCCCTACTGAGCCTATAGTAGGTGATTACCTTCTCCTCCCTGAGGTCAATGAGAGTAGTCCTCTTCTGTTATATCGCTCCCCTCTCCCGGCACTGTCTCAGTGGGGTGGAGGGGGTGGCCATTTTCTTCTCAGTGCTTCAAGCTGGAGTAGGAGCAGCTCCATGGCATAGTTCACCTTGCCAGCATGTTTTAGACATGTTCAGCTTATGTACCAGTGCCAATGCATCATTTCTACACCTGGGTTGGCTGTGCGCAGGACTTTTGACACATTTTGGAGTCTGTGCATCATTTGCCAGCGATGTATCACTTTCTCAAAATCTTGTATATATGGATGTGTCAGTTCTCCATAGGATTTTAAGTGGGAATGCCTACCTTGCTTATGAATAATGTTACCTGATGCAGCAGGTAGTTGTGCAAGTAAAAACTGACACAAGACAGGGAAAAGTGATGCACTTCACTGAATGTGTCACTTTGTAAATATTGAGCAACAAATGCTCCGTCACTGAGAAAAAAACAATGATACAGCAGAGGTGCAAGCTCCTTGTAAAAATGGCCATTCCATTATTGGGATCACTTCCTGAAAGTGTTTCTGACAATATTTGTGCTTGACCCATTTTTGGACCTCTACATTCTACCATTGTTGGACCTGACTTTCTGCCTTCCCCCTCCCTTTTTACTGACCTCATTTTTGTTTGCTATAGGACTCTAGCACTTTACCACTGCTAAAGTGCACGTGCTTTTTGCTTAAAACATGGTAATATTGGCTCATCTACAATTGGCATATTTCATGTACTTCTAAGTCCCTAGTAAAGTGTGCCCAGGGCCAGTAAATTACATGCTACTGGTCGACCTGGAGCACTGATTAGGCCACCCACTTCAGTATCCATTTAAAACATGACTCAGGCGTACCATTGCAGATCCAGTGTGTGCAGTTTTAAACTGCCATATCGACTTGACAAGTTAACCCGCTTGCTAGGCCCAAACCTTCTTTTTTGATCCATATGTCACCCCTAAGGTAGGCCCTAGACAGTCCAATGGCAGGGTGTTGTGTATTTAAAAACTAGGACATGTACTTTTCCTTTTTCCATGTCCTAATAGTGAAAAACTCTCACATTCATTTTTCACTACTGCAAGGCATCTCCCATAGGATATCATTGTGATTGCCAAAGTGTAACTTACAATTGGGAAGAGATGGGACCCCCAAGTTTGGCGTCTCTGTGATCACAATATTTAAAATCAGAACTTATGGCGAAGTCGGATTTCAAATTGTAATTCTGAAAATGCCACTTTTAGAAAGTTGGCATTTTCTTATGTTTACCATCTGGTGCCTTCTGCATATCTCTGAATACATGTCTGGGTGGGTGACAGCTGTCACCTGCGCTTTCACTCCACACAGTCACACAGTCACACAGTCACACACACAGGGAGCTTAGGTGTGAGGGATGGGCCAGCCACTGCCTGATGGGCCCTCCTGGCCAGTATGGGAGGGAGGAGCTAAATATTGATACCTGAATGGCCTGTGCCCTGATCCCACACAAAGGGTTGCATAACCCCCTGTAGCGAGTCTGGAGCCAGGGCAGGAAGGGCAGTGGCCATGTGCACTTCGAAGGCCTCTCTTTGAAGTCTCCCCCACTTCAAAGGCACCACTGGGTAAAAGAACTAGACGTCAGAACCCACTAACACAGTACACTTTGGACCTGTAGATACTCTGCCAAAAAGAAGGACTCCTGTGCTGCTACAAGGACTGCAACTCTGTTGAGTAGCTATCCTGCTGGGCTCCTGCTTTGCTGAGCTGACCTGCTGTTTGTTGCCCTCTTGCCTGGGGAAGGAGAACTGGACCTGCAACCCTTCATCTTGAATCCAAGACCCCAGAGTGTCTCCAAGGTCTAGTCTGCTGGCCTCCTGATCGGAGCCTCAGAGACACAACAGGCTCCCTGCAGCTTCTGTACTTGTCTTCAATGAGCTCCTGACCCTCAAAAGGCCCCTCTCAGGTCCGGGCCCTTGGAAGTGGTTTGTGGATCCTAAAATCAAGCTTTTGGGCTGTTCGGAAACGTGAATGTGCCCACTCCCACCAGAACTGCCTGGTGTGCCCAAAGAATAAGCGCAAGCCACTGCAAGTTTGTTTCTTCATACAGCAAGCACTGCCGCTCATGACCGTGAGGCTCCAGTCTGCCCCTCTGCAACGTCCGATGGATTATTCGCACATAGGGACCAACAATGCTCTCCTTGCTCTCCTTGCTCCCAGCAAACTTCTTTCCCTCAACAGGACTCTTGGTTCAATTCTTGAGAAGGTAAAACTTCAGCAGGACTTGTCTGGGACTGTATCTGACCCATGCTCCATTGCGGTCAGCCTGAACATTTGGATTTAACCCGGTTTAGCGTGACCAGATAGTCCCGGTCGGCGCAATATGCTTTGAAGCACTACATTTCAGTTTATTCTTTGAAAATTCATATAGTGAATTCTGCCCATTGATATTTTGTCATTTTGGTCTTGTTTTGTTCATAAAATGTAATCCATTTTTCTAACCTGGTGTGGAGTCTTTTTGTGGTGTATTACTATTTGATGTATTGCACAAATACTTTATACATTCTCTCTTAAGTTAAGCCTGACTGCTCTGTGCCAAGCTACCACGGGTGAGCACAGGTTAATTTAGGGTGTGTTTGTGACTTACCCTGCCAAGTCTGTGGATCCTGCTTGGACCGGGGCATACCTCTACCAACTAGACACCCAGTTTCTAACAATCATGATTGTCTATGTGTCCTTTCAAATGATTTGTGTCATTCAACAGATGAGGTGTAACTATTTGTTTTACTTTGTAGGTTGAAAGAAATAATGTATCATATAGTCACTTAAGTAACTCATTTGGCTTTCTGCTTTATCCCAAGTTCCTATGCAGACGACACTCAGATTATCATCCCTATTAACAAAGACATGGAGGAAGTGGCGACCCGGTTTAATACCTGCATGACAGCTGTGAACAGCTGGATAAGGCCAATTGGCTAAAACTGAACTGCGAAAAAACTGAGATCCTGTGCTTTGGGATCAAGAGGGAATACTGGTCTTCCATTTGGTGGCCCATTGAGTGTGGCACCCTCCCCGTGCCAGGGTCTACCTTCAGGAACTTAGGGTTGCTGTTTGACGATCAACTATCCATTAAACCCCACGTTAATCAGATAATCAAAACCTACATGTGGATTCTGAAGGAATTAAAAAAAGTTTTTCCTTTTATTCCACAATCCTGTAGAATTACTGCTATTCTAGCTCTGGTCATTTCCAGATTGGATTACGGGAATGCGCTTCTGCTCAACCTGGATAAAGTATCGAGGACTGGATAAAGTATCGCAGGTGATGCAGAACACTGCTGCTAAGTTTCTATTGAAACTCCCCGTGTGGCCTCCGCCAAGAAGTGCCTGAAAAACCTACACTGGCTTCCGGTGGCCCTCTGCATTACTCACAAGGCCGTCCATGGGATTGGGCCTAAGGTACTGACCACTAAGCTGCAATGGTACAGACCTAAAAGACTGCTACGATCTGCCACTGCCTATCGAATTCAAATTCCCCATACCAAAAAGGCAAAGTGGGGCGACAGAGCTTTCACTATCGCAGCTGCTAAAGTCTGGAACTCACTTCCACTGGAATTAAGGCAAGAACACAATTATCTGACATTTAGAAGACTGGTCAAGACCTGGCTCTTCCCGCGATAAGATCCGGAGTCTCCCTTCTAGTGAACATAGCCTCTCTCAGTTAGCGCTTCGATGCCCTTGGGCCGGAACGAGCTTTATAAATACTCGATACATACATACATACATTTTACTTGATTGAATTGGCATTACAGTTTGCTCAATGACTGTTGGATCAAAAGATATCCCAGAGGAACCATGCATCCCAAGGCATAATGAAAGACAAGAGAAGAGAAGTATGAGATGTGCTCACCCTCACAAGTTACACATGATGTGACATCAATGAGTAACTCAGGAGTGCTATGCAGGTAATTGGTAACTTTACTTAAAGGTGCGTGTATGTATGTATATGGAATTTCTATAGCTCAGACATAGCTAAAAGGCAGCAGAGCTCTGTACGTGGTCAAAGGCAATATTCGATAAAATAGAAGCCTTTAAGTTAGTATCAAAAAAATCAGACTCTTGCAGACTTCATTAAGGGTGAAGGAGGGTCCAGGGATGCCCCTAATGAATTAAAGACTATGGAAATTAATGTGTGACTAACTATAAACAAAATAGGCAAGAGGAGACAAATGTTTGTCTATCAAACAATATGCTTGCAACTTTATTGCCTGAGTGGCACATGTCAAATGATTTGTAGCAGAGGCTCGTTGATGAGAGGAAGCCCACCTAATTTTATGCTACTGTGGAGTTGGTGAAAATTTAAAATAAAATGACTACATGAATTCATCCTCTGGTTAATATAGATGACATGATTGAATTAACAATAAAGTTAGACACATGAATCACGTGGAGTACTGCATCAAGCCCCTAAAGTCATGTCTCAAGCAGTGAATAGAAAAATGGTGAATGTATGTTTGATAGTGAATGAATGCATGACAGATGGTGAAGGTGCAGTGAATTGAAGTATAGTAGATGGTGATCAGAGAGTTGATTGATGATTATTAGTGAATTATGGGGGTGAATGTATAGGTGATATGGTAGCAGTGTATAGTGAATAGTTGGTGAAAAGATAATGAAAAGATCACCCCTTGCCTGATGGAATTCCATTGGCTACTCTTGCTGACCTACATTATTTTCATATCTGGCTGCCTCATCTACAAAGCTATCACAATCAGCACTCATGCCTGGTTGACAATTTGAAGACCTCCACTAAACAGGTCTTTTCTGTCTTCTCTGTATGAGCTTTCTGTATATCCACATTTGAAAATTCACTTTCTCGGGCCTAGCACCTATTAACTTAAATGAGTGATATGGAAACAACTGACTGTTTCAAAAAGGAGAAAATTTAGATTACTAATTGAAAAAATGAAATACAAAGAAAACTATGGTATACCATTCCATCATAATTTAATTTTCTAGTCATAAGCGATGATATGTAACTTCATGAACAATGCACATAAATCGAAACGATCACCTACTAAAGACCAGCAAAACATAGTTTTGACAGTGGAGCATTCCTAGAAGCTAAACTTTTATGTTATTAATATGCAAAGAAACCTATTTTTGTAGTTTATCAGAATATCGTTGACAAAAATACTGTCTGACAACTATAATTTCCAAAATACCATTTACAAAATTGATTGTCCCTTCAAGTGTAACTTTAACTCTAAAAGGGTGATGTTTTTGTAAACAATATGTAGGACACAATATTTTTATCAGCTGAAATTTGGTCAATGATACTCTAGTACCTTTTTCTTATCTTACATTTTTAAATGCCAGGGAGCATAATTACCAATGCTCTGAGCAGAAACTAGCCTGACGCAAAGCAGCAGAAGGGATATGCTGTCCAAATCTACTTTGCGCTCTTTTACATCAACAGGCCATTTCTAGTTGCTCATCATGGCAGACACCCATAGGTTGTGATGCGAGACCTTATCTACTAAAGTAGTCTGACCGGACTTTCTGTCAAAATGTATGCCTACTGGACGCGGGCACATTCAAGGGGGAGTTGAGTGGCTTGCTGGCAAAACCGAAGTACTGCAGCACGGTACAAATCCAATGCGTCAGAACCTTCTCCATTTTTTTAAAACATAAGTATTTGTACCAGAAGGTTATGCTCTCAGCACAAAATGCATCTTGTGTAGCAGAAACCCACCTCTGCACCGTGATGCAAGGCACTGAGTGAAGCACAACAGCCTGCGTGTGTGCAAGCTTCGGGAATGACACCAGCCATGGGTGATCTTTGTAGACAGGGCTCGGCACTCTGCTTTCCCCTTTGCAACACAGCAGATCTGGGCGCTGTGTTGCCTTGTGTGAAATCGCGGCAATCCTGTAAAGCTGGTATGCTTAATCTTGCATTGATTACTAATTCCTGTTCATTCTAGGGGAGCACATCATGGTTTTTGGTGAACTCCTCTTCACTGGTTCCTCATTGACTGTCATCATCTTGAATCAATGGGGAACTATCTTGTCATTGCTCAAAGTAAATACACAGTATTGCTCAGAATTACATATATTATTTATGGGGAATTCTAAAAATGCTTAGATGTTCGGTGACAACATCAAGATTTATGGCGCTGGAATGTAACCACAGCAAATGGTTTTCAGAAAACCACAAATCATACAGTAAGAACCCAAGAGGAAATCCAAGTAAGGAGGATATTCTCAAACAAAAAAAAAATGTATGGTGTTACATTGGCGCTGGATGTATGACTAAATGAAGTGAAGGTGGGATGTTATAGGACTCCTATCACTGCAGGGCTGAAGTCAGCTTTGGTTAGAATTCTCACTCAAATGAGATATTGGCATTTTGATAAATGAAATACAAATAACATTCAAAATCAGTAACTCATCTTTCAAGAACTAACAGTAAAGCTTATTGCGCCTCGAAAGGTGTGGATCTGACGAGATCTGTTAGCTGATCATGAAATCAAAAGGAATTCAATTCAAGTTGCATCATAAAGAATTCAAAATGGCGGCATGGCCTTTCAAGAAGAGAAACAAGTCACATACACACAAACACGTCAGAGACAGTAGTTTCACACAATTCGGGCAATGATGTAAATACATTCTCCGAAGTCTGATGCCTGCACTTTTCCGTGGATGCTGACACTTCATCTCCCATGCCGTGCTGTATATTTCTAGAAATGCATGCTTCCAGTTTAAGGGAATGCAATCTGCAATGCAGGAAACGTGCAAATTGTTCAGTCGCCACTTGCCACAAAAAAAGTTGCGCTACAAAATTTTGAATCAATGACGACATAAAATGTTGAGTATTAACCCATAGTTAAGTACTGAATTGCGTGCACGTCTCTATGATTCTTCCAGCATAACCTTGCGTGGTCTGATTGGAAAAGAGGTACTGTTGAGTAGGTATGGCATTGGGCACAATGATTCACAGTCTCCCTTCAAGCTACATATTTTCCTGTGTCTGTGAATATAGGTTAACAAAACATGAACATGTACGGTGGACACTGAAATATGCCTGGGATACACATGTTATCCAGTTTTTTGCTTCTGTTCCAAAACTTGGGAGAAGACCCGCGAATTAAAACACAGGCACAAGAGTTCACGTTTCTAGGCACTGCTAGCAATGATGATTTAGGCCATAAGGTTTTATGGTGAGGGGGTGGCTCAACTATTGTAAATAATATTGCTGCAGAGTAGAATAACCATCATTGGACCACTATAACTTTTTCACTTGGGGCCAATATCGCAGATTAGGAGGATCGAGTTTGAAGAGAGGTATGTGCTATCTAGTGGTTTAATGACTTCGTTTAAGATTCTAGCCACTTGTCATGGCCCCATAGTGATGAGAAGGAAAGAGCGCAAAATGGAATATATAAGGCAATAAATTGACATAATGTGGATCCATGGAAGAACAAAATGAATTGTAAGCGTCCAGCATATAAATTAATATGAGACATTTTGGTCTTTTTGTGATGAAACTGCTATCTAAAAAATAATATTGCATATGTAATGTGGACTTCCAGTAAAATAATTTCTTTGTTCGAATTCCAGCGAAATAATATCTTTGTTCTTAAAATTAAGAGTACATTCAGTTCTGTAGTTGCAGAGCTACAGAATGGCCTGTGGAGAGGAGCATTCCAAATCAGAAAACTGTAGAGCTGCCAGTGCAGATCAAAATGTCGAGAAGTGTTTGGCACTGTAAACAAAAGTCACTTTACGAACTTATCCCCTTATTCCACTTTCCATTTTCACTAAGCCCCACCCAATAATGCCCTTTTAATCCTGTACTAGTAAAACGGAAAGCAATTCTGAAAAGCGCAAATTTGTTCTGTTCTTTCTTCCTTTTCACAAAATCATGCTGAGCATTTTTTCTTGGCTTAGAAAACATTAGCTAGAGTCCAGCGCGGCTTCTGCACCTGCCTTCCTTTCGGAAAGGACATGTTTTCCAAGTCCGTGCAGATCCATGTAAACTATTTCGCAGTTAGTATTTTTCCATTGAGGAGAAACAGAGATGTCCATCACAGCACCCCCTTGAGGCGGGGATGGATTTTCACACTCCTGGGTCCTCACATTGCTCCAACTGCATTCGCAAAACACCACTTTTATGCAGAAACCAGAGCTGCAGAAACTCTTCTGGCATGGCATGGAACCCGGTATCGGGTAGCCTGTTGTCATAATAATGATGACTGATAGATTTCCCAAGCAAGTCAATCGAAAAAGGCCAGAAGCCATAAATCGTTACTTCCTCGCATAGGCCCAACGCGCTACTAACAAGGAAAAGTCCTGTAGAAAGACGTTTCCCGTGGATCCCCTTGTTCTTCCAGAACTTGCTAATGCTGCTCAGAAAGTCCGGGTTGGCAAACAACACTGACTGGTTGGCACCGACATCTGCCAGGCTGTAGTAGACCCGCAGGGAAGGCTCGGTGCACCCTTTCATCGAGAATGCTGGCATGTAGACGTGGCTGTGGTTGTAGATTCTGACACTGTTCACAAAGGCCTTCCTTGACCAAAGCAGGTTCTGGAACCTAAAAAGATAACAGAAAAGTGAGCACGTGGTCACCAAATACACGTTTCATAGATTTTTGCTGTCGAAGACATCGCAGCATTTACACCAGCGACTGCAGGGCACTAATTGACATATTCGAGCACAGTAAAACAAATCCGGGTAATTCGCGTTTACTTTGTCCACTGTAAATCACTCTGACAAAGTGTGTCACTATTTGATAGCCTGTTTAAGTTTTATGTGCAGTGAACTAATAATAATAATCCTTCAATATTATGATACAATTAAATTACAGAAGTTACTGAGCAGGCTTGATCTTCAACTATGTGGCCTTTAATAGTGGCTTTGGGTATTGCATCGAAACACGTAAGGCTGACGTAAGAGCAATATTAGTAGACAGATAGGAAAATAAATCATGCATAGGTTAAAATATTGCACAGATTAATGTGAACTGCAGTCACCAGAAAACAAATGGAACACATAAAGCTCTGTAATTAGTGTTGCGACAGAAATTAGATTGTGTAGAATTTTTATATGCGTGGCTCTTTCCACGAGGTGGGACAAATGACAGGCCTCTTCACTATAGCAAACTCTCAGAAGAAGTCACTTGTAATAAGGACAAGATTTTAGAACGTCACTGTCCATATTTTGCAAATTATGTTCTAAGTTTCCAAAATACATACTTTGTGTAGTTCATGAAAAATGTTAGTAGGCAGTGCATATATTCTTCAATTTTTATCTACAGCTTGATTATATGCATTTTACTGTTATTCATGAATGGACAGACACAATAACCATACAACAAATACAATAAAATATACAGTATAAACCAGTGGCAGCTGGTGACATCTAAAAGTGGTGGGGTGTAAAAATTGGGTATGACTTTTATATAGCAAGTGAAGCGAGCAAGCTTAATGGACAAACATGAGGTCCGAGGTGAGTCCTTCTCCCAAGAAAAAAATAAAAAAAGATTGACAAATGGTGCATTTGAAAGTGTTGGAGCAGATATGCTAATATGAGAATATTCTAATGATTTGCGTATACATACTAATGAGAAATAATGACAATTGAAACTAATAATTGAAAATAACGTGTAATGTGCAAAATGTGCCCACAGGGAGTGGTCATCATCTGTGTTAACAGTACTAAAATAATGTGAAATTATAAGAATTATGTATTAATATGTCATAACTGATTATATAACCTATGCTTTATGATGCTTCATATCCTTAACTTAGCTGAACTAGAGGCCTGGTTGGTGCTGAGCCTTGCTTGCTTAAACGTGGAGACGCAATGAGATTCCGAGGACTGGAAGTGGAGAAAAGGACCTTGAACTGCAGAGTTCAAATGAGCTCTGCTAGAATTTTCTGCAATGTACCAGCGGACAGGAGACGATCAGAACAAATTGATACAATTATGTGTAGAGTAGGCTAAATGTACTTTCCCAGGATTTGAACAATAGAAGCACTGACTAAGAGACTGTGGGCAACAATTTTGTTACCTGAAGAGCCGGATGATTTTCTCATCGACGGAGGGACCAATCATATTAATGGAAGTTGATGCTTGAACCAACGCAAACAAGTGGTAAACAAAAACTATTGGTTAGAGTCATAACCCCTGATAAGGTTGACCAATTAGCTATTTGTGGGTCGGACTGAGAGACCCTAATAAAAAGTAATGACACAAGAAGGGAAATGAGAGTGGGTGGCGAAAGGTGATGTCCGAAGTGCTGAAATTTGGGCTTGCTCCCTGTGAGCCCGAGCCTTACTGATGACCTGCAGACGGAGACTGATTCATTGCTGATCTATCTTGGATAGGTAGCTATAAATATTGACTGACTAATGTGTGCTTTTCCCTTCTAGGTACCAACAGCGCTGCTTCGAATGTTTTTCTCTCTTAGTTAGATTTTTCCAAATTATTGATTTTTGACTAAATTGTTTTTTGCATGAAGACCCACATGCTGATGCTAATCTGAGATAGGTAGGCTGACAAGGGTGACTTAATGGTGACTTTGACTAACTGACTCGCATTGCTGAATTATTCAATGATTTAGAATTTGCCAACATAGATTGATGTTGTTTTGATTATAAATAAAATCTTGATGAATTATTGCTCATGATGCTAATAAAGTTGATTAACTATGGATTCTTGAAATAAAGGTTTTAATTAGATTTGTAACTAATAGGGAATAAAATCAATTAACCTTCTTGAGAGTGATGGTAATTTCTTATTTGTTCAGGTTCTATGGCATTATATGATCGGTTGTAATTGTTGTTGATGTTTATCTGGTCACCACTGGTAGGAGGCTGGCCTGGTTTGTAGTGAGTACCAAGGGGTACTTACACTCTGCACCAGGTCCAGGTATCCCTTATTAGTGTAGAAGAGGTGTCTAGCAGCTTAGGCTGATAGAAAAGGGTAGCTTAGCAGAGCAGCTTAGGCTGAACTAGGAGACATGCAAAGCTCCTACTAGACCACTGGTGTCATATGCACAATATCATAAGAAAACACAATACACAGATATACTAAAAATAAAGGTACTTTATTTTTATGACAATATGCCAAAAGTATCTCAGTGAGTACCCTCAGTATGAGGATAGCAAATATACACAAGATATATGTACACAATACCAAAAATATGCAGTAATAGCAATAAAAAGCAATCACAATAGATTGCAATGAGAGCACATAGGTATAGGGGCAACACAAACCATATACTCCAAAAGTGGAATGCAAACCACGAATGGACCCCAAACCTATGTGAGCTTGTAGAGGGTCACTGGGACTGTAAGAAAACAGTGAGGGTTAGAAAAATAGCCCACCCCAAGACCCTGAAAAGTAGGTGTAAAGTTCACCTAAGATCCCCAGAGAGCACAGAAGTCGTGATAGGGGAATTCTGCAAGGAAGACCAACACCAGCAATGCAACAAAGGTGGATTTCTGGATGAGATTACCTGTGGAACAAGGGGACCAAGTCCAAGTGTCGCGACAAAGTCGAGATTGGGCAGATGCCCAGGAAATGCCAGCTGAGGATGCAAAGAAGCTGCCACCAGATGGTAGAAGCTGTGGATTCTTCAAGAACGAAGAGGACTAGGAACTTCCCCTTTGGAGGATGGATGTCCCATGTCGTGAAGAAGCTTGCAGAGGTGTTCCCACGCAGAAAGACCACAAACAAGCCTTGTTAGCTGCAAGGGTTGCGGTTAGGGTTTTTGGATGCTGCTGTGGCCCGGGAGGGACCAGGATGTCGCTAATTGCGTGAGGAAACAGAGGGGGTATCCAGCAAGACAAGGAGCCCTCTCAGAAGCAGGCAGCACCCCCAGAAGTGCTGGAACAGGCACTACGAAGAGGAGTGAACCGGAGCTCACTCGAAGTCACAAAAGAAGATCCCACAACGCCGGAGGACAACTCAGGAGGTTGTGCACTGCAGGTTAGAGTGTCGGGGACCCAGGCTTGGCTGTGCACACAGGAAATCCTGGAAGAGTGCACAGGAGCTGGAGCAGCTGCAAATCATGCGGTACCCAGCAATGCAGTCTAGTGTGGGGAGGCAAGGACTTACCTCCACCAAACTTGGACTGAAGAGTCACTGGACTGTGGGAGTCACTTGGACAGAGTTGCTGAGTTCCAGGGACCACGCTCGTCGTGCTGAGAGGGAACCCAGAGGACCGGTGATGCAGTCTTTTGTTGCCTGCGGTTGCAGGGGGAAGATTCTGTCAACCCACGGGAGATTTCTTCGGAGCTTCTAGTGCAGAGAGGAGGCAGACTACCCCCACAGCATGCACCACCAGGAAAACAGTCGAGAAGGCGGCCGGATCAGCAATACAAGGTTGCAGTAGTCGTCTTTGCTACTTTGTTGCGGTTTTGCAGGCGTCCAGAGCAGTCAGCGGTCGATTCCTTGGCAGAAGGTGAAGAGAGAGATGCAGAGGAACTCTGATGAGCTCTTGCATTCGTTATCTAAAGAATTCCCCAAAGCAGAGACCCTAAATAGCCAGAAAAGGAGGTTTGGCTACCTAGGAAGGAGGATAGGCTAGCAACACAGGTAAGAGCCTATCAGAAGGAGTCTCTGACGTCACCTGCTGGCACTGGCCACTCAGAGCAGTCCAGTGTGCCAGCAGCACCTCTGTTTCCAAGATGGCAGAGGTCTGGAGCACACTGGAGGAGATCTGGGCACCTCCCCTGGGAGGTGCAGTTCAGGGGAGTGGTCACTCCCCTTTCCTTTGTCCAGTTTCGTGCCAGAGCAGGGCTGCGGGATCCTTGAACCGGTGTAGACTGGCTTATGCAGAGATGGGCACCATCTGTGCCCATCAAAGCATTTCCAGAGGCTGGGGGAGGCTACTCCTCCCCAGCCCTGACACCTTTTTCCAAAGGGAGAGGGTGTAACACCCTCTCTCTGAGGAAGTCCTTTGTTCTGCGTTCCTGGGCCAAGCCTGGCTGGACCCCAGGAGGGCAGAAACCTATCTGAGGGGTTGGCAGCAGCAGCAGCTGTAGTGAAACCCCAGGAAAGGCAGTTTGGCAGTACCCGGGTTCTGTGCTAGAGACCTGAGGGATCATGGAATTGTCTCCCCAATGCCAAAATGGCATTGGGGAGACAATTCCATGATCTTAGACATGTTACATGGCCATGTTTGGAGTTACCATTGTGACGCTCGCTATACATAGGTAGTGACCTATGTATAGTGCACGCGTGTAATGGTGTCCCCGCACTCACAAAGTCCGGGGAATTTGCCCTGAACGATGTGGGGGCACCTTGGCTAGTGCCAGGGTGCCCACACACTAAGTAACTTAGCACCCAACCTTTACCAGGTAAAGGTTAGACATATAGGTGACTTATAAGTTACTTAAGTGCAGTGGTGAATGGCTGTGAAATAACGTGGATGTTATTTCACTCAGGCTGCAGTGGTAGGCCTGTGTAAGAATTGTCAGAGCTCCCTGTGGGTGGCAAAAGAAATGCTGCAGCCCATAGGGATCTCCTGGAACCCCAATACCCTTGGTACCTCAGTACCATATACTAGGGAATTATAAGGGTGTTCCAGTATGCCAATGTGAATTGGTGAAATTGGTCACAAGCCTGTTGGTGAAAATTTGGAAAGCAAAGAGAGAGCATAGAGCCTCAGTGGGACAGTTAGTCATCACACAGGGAACACATACAGGGCACACTTATGAGCACTGGGGCCCTGGCTGGCAGGGTCCCAGTGACACATACAACTAAAACAACATATATACAGTGAAATATGGGGGTAACATGCCAGGCAAGATGGTACTTTCGTACACCACTTAGCTAGGATACTCTATGCGATCCAAAAGATTAATCGACCTGTACGCCTCCCCTTGTAAGTTTACTTACTAGGGACAAGGCGCGCTCGCAAAAGCAAATGAATTCAGTGAGAAAGCAAGATTTATAAAGCAGTGGGAATGTATAGTCTTGAAATACTAAACTCATTAAAATTGTACAGTGCAACAATTTCATGTCCTTTAAAGTGTGTGCTTGTCCAGTGTCTTGCACTGCATGCAGCATCAACTTTGGACGTATATGATCTAACCAGGCACCAGGAAGCACCCACAACTGCTGGCTGCAATAAATTATACAGAAAAATGCACAGACAGATCTTTTAGTGGTGGGGGCTCCCTAAAAGGGAACATGTAAAATACATTTCTGTGATTCCCCTAGTGTGCCACCCGGCCTGTATTTTGGTTTCTCTCTGAGATGTTATTGCATCCAGATACATAACACAACTGACATACACCAAAACCTATCAGTACAACTTGCTTGCCAATGGTTGTTAGCTGTTTAAGATAAATGAGTAACACCAAAAATTAGTTATAAATATTTAACATTGGACATTTTTCAATTCTGAAAGAGTGAGACTGTGAATTAAATATTATTGAGGCCTATGGAAGGAGTATGGCCTTCAGTTATGTGTGCTTTACGTTAGATATGTATGCCCTTTTTGTCTTCACATCGCATCCCTCTGCACATTTTCAACCTCCCCTCTTTTCTCTTCAGTACCCTCATTCCCCTCTCCCTGATTGCACTCCCTTGCATTTCCCTCATTTTACCACCCCAAACATACACTGCACTCATTTCCATTTAAGCACTGTATCTCATTTTATTTTTGCCTTCTAACTATTTTGACCTCTACGCATCCCTTCACACACATTTACACTGAACTTCATTTGCAACTGGAATACATGACCATTGTTCTGTGTGCTCTGCAGAGAGACCAACCCACTGTCAGGCACTTTGCTTTGCCTTCAGCCTCAGCACCAACACACTCAATCAAAGCCCCTCAGAAACACCTGGCACAAGACAAAGTATGCACTATGCAAGAGTAATACAATGCACAGAAACACATCATGATGAAACAGCTATCTCTCTTAGGGAATGCAGCATTAAGTAAAACATGAAATAAGAGGAACTAAAAGACTGACACACTAACACATATTTTAACATTCATTGTTTGCATATCAATCCATGTTTGTGGCATTAATGTTAAGGGCATGAAGATTGAGCCAGTTTTAATGCCATACAGCAGATAACTGCCTTTACTGTAAGCACGTATTTCTCCCTTGCACTTGACTCAGATATTTGGATCTATTTTGCAAGGGAGCATGAACCCTGCTCATCTTTTGGAACAGTTTCACAAGGAATAAATACAGCAATAGTGATCTGCAGCCAGGGCCTGGGGTGTCACATGAGGGAGGTTAGCGTGACAAGGAGTCTCAGTACAATAAAAATAACCCAAGGTTAGCATTACAACACTGACCATTACCGAAGAAAGGCACTAAATCACACATTCTCGAATCCACTCCTACTAAGTGACAAATGGGGAAAGGGTGAGATCTCTATGCCTGTTAATGACAGCTCGCTGCCCTTACACAGGGATGCAGACTCTGATGCCCAAAATCATAACGCTAAAAGCATCACTGGCCCTTAGTGAATACTGCTATAGACCACAAAGGAAATAAAGGGCTTTAGAGCAGTCAGCCTTGCGTCGTGCATCACAGTGTGGAAAGTTGATTTACTGCCTGGCTTCCGTCTTGTGTGTCAAAGCAAGGGGGGGCAGGCAGCCTGGGACAGACAGCCCAGACTTAAATGCATCAATTTGTTTAGAGATACACTGTATCTCTAAATAAATCGATCTATTTAATATTTTTTTGTATGAATGTTTAGGCATTTCAGAGGGGCACAGCACCTCAGCCCTAAAAAAGAAACCACCCCTGGTGTAAACATACATTGTAACATAATACATGGGAGCCTGCAATCCATGTATATTAGCCTGTCTCTAATTTACTTATTAGTGTTGAATTGTGACGTCTCTAGTCATAGCTGTTCAACTGTACTATTACAGTTAATGTCTGCATCAGGATGCCAACTGCTAGCAGCCAGTACGAAAGGGAGGTCACAGTGCATAATTACTGCACTTTAAACAAGGAAAGCAAGATCTGGCTTTTGATTCTTATCATATGTATTTCTAAAATGAATAACTGATCAGTAGAAAGTAAATATTTATTTCAACTTGTTTATTTTTTCCATTCTGTAGTTCATTACCCGAAAGATAGAAACTCTGCATACTTCTGCACAGTCTTGAATCACAGCATTTATGGATCTGATTAGCATTCATCCGAATCTAATATTTTCTGCGATTCTTATAACTGCTTTTTGGTGAGCTTAATTTCAAACTACAGATTCTACTTCTATTCTGTGTGCCTGCAGTGAACATGAAAGAGTGAGAAACAAAAGATTTAAGCGGTTTGTAGAAACGGTGATGGTGGGACCACGTATTATAAGAACAAAATTCGGCCTCATTCCTCTGTATATTCATGGAATTTTTTGGGTGACTTGTAATATGTCTATAATATACAACAGGGGGTACATTATCCGATATATATTAGTAAATACTTCCTAACTTTTTACTTTAAGAATATAATTTGAGTAAACAGTGGATGCCTTGTCGACCTTATGGAAGCCGTTTATATCTTTAGGTATTTCATCCAGGACAGGCCTAATACCGTAAGCATCGGGGCACTATACAGATACCATTTTTATGTTTGGCTTTGTGAACGCTGCATGCAGTATTACACCAAAACCTTTTAAAAACTCAGGAATAGGGAACTTGGTTGCAGCATGTATAGTTGCTTGCTTCATTAATGGTTAAGTTGCCAGTCTCATGCTTCAGGAATTGGAGTTTAGCTTCTGTGCCATGTTCTTCAACTGTCACTTGCCTCATTTCAATGCATTCTTTTAGGCATTGCGTACCATTACAAAGATTTACTGCATGCATCTAATTTTTGCTGAGAATAATAACAAATAGAGCCTAACGAAAATTTCAATAACACAGCACTGTAGAGAAATGTGAAACCTTCATCTATTATGAGCCTCATTAGGAAACCCCTTTAATTCACATGGCTCTGGTACTCCTGTTCCCAGGACCAATACAATTTAAAAAGGTAGTTTCCTCCTCGAAATACCATCTGCTCTAACTAGGTGAAATCTATAGGAAGAAAACCAGGGGCAAATGAGGAATTACTGCAGAAACTGGATGTGGAATTACCAATGCCCCAGGTAATTCCTTTTTTCTCGGACGAAAGTAAAAATGTTGCTTATGGTAACCTGCAATTAACTACCTGTCCTGCTAGTCTACAGAGATAGAGCTACTTCATTACAGTGTCCTAGAAACATGATTATTGCTAAGAGATCAATGAAGGAATGGGAATGCAGAGTCCTGTGGACAGTCCAAAGAAGGGAAAGACTGGATAAGCATTGAGAATGAAGTTCTTCATCACTAAGTAGAAGTTATTCATTCAAGAAGAAGCCACGTATTGATTGTTCACAGCCCACTACATTTTCCACCTCAGATATGATTTTGTACTCAGAGGGGTTAAATATTAATTGAACCTGCATCCAGACTCCCAGGAACAACAACTAAACATCCACCCATTCACCTATTCTTCCATTTTCTAGTCACATAATAATTACAACAAGTGAAAATGCCTGCAAGAATAAAGAATTAGTAATAGAATTATAGAATGTTACAGGTGAACAAGATTGCTAGTCCTACCTCACATGGCAATTTTTTCACAATTCTTGACCCACAGACACTACTGAGCCTCATCCTTTACTGTTCCATATTGTGCCTTCTGGTTCTAAGAGTATCTATGTAGTAAAATGCAGCCTACCGATACTGTGGCAATTGCTCAATAATAATTAGTACATGTCAGATGTGTGGCTAACCAATCACAAATGTGCTCATAGATGCCACCTGTCACGTGGTAAATGTAGGGAGCTGGCGCAGTGTGTGGTGGACACCTATGATATATAAGTATTATACAATCAGGGCTCTCTAGGGTAGCTGTGGTGAGCAGCCAAGACTTATCTAGAAGGTATGTGAAGCACTTGCAATACCACAGAAGTCACGCAGTAACTTACCACACATGAAAGGAACCACACAGTGTTGCAAAAATAAAGGTTCTTTATTCTAGGCACACCAAACTAGACTACCATTGGAGTATTGAATGGTCACACAAAATATACACTGGTAAGTACTCAGGAAAAACATAAATTAGCAAGGGCCCTATAGGGGGGGGGTCCAAACCATATTCTAAAAAATTGGAATGTGTAAGGGTGTCCCCACTAGAGTGTAAGAAGTAGTTAGACAAGGGCTGGGGAAAGCTAAGTGCCTAGAAGATCCCCAGCAGCCGGGTGCAGAGAGGTAAGTTACCTGGTTTTCCCATAGGCTAACATTGAGACGTTGTGATAGGAGAATGTAGGAGCAGGACCGGGCTGGTGGAACCCAAGGGCAGATTACGGGTGAGGAGGACCTTAAAAAGAAGGTACCAGAGTCCAGCCCACACAGGAGTGTCCAGGTGGGGCAGGAGGCAATGCCCACCCTTCTGTAGCTGAAGATCTGGGTCGACAGTGATTGATGAACTCTAGCTGCAGGGTCCAGGAGCTGCAGAAGAGTCCCTGAAGTCATCTACGAGCTGTCCCTTGATGGTCGCCAGATTGCAGACAGGCCAGTGGTCAGGAGGACCACCAACAGGCACAGGTAAATGCAAAAGGAGGTGTTGGAGGTTTTGAAGAGCTGTGGAGGCCCATAGGTGTCCTGGGGACTCGGCCCTTAAAAGGGTTAAAAGACCCTCAGAATGCAAGAGAGCCAGAAGAAGCAGTCGGAGCCCCCAAAAGCAGCCCACTGGCAGCAGGCACAGTAAGTCACAGTGAGGCCCAGTCATCACACCTGAAGAGGAGTCCCACATAGCTGGAGCTGCAGAGAGGAGACCGTCCTTGCAGAGGTAGAGCACTGTGGACCAGGCTACTTGGAGCCTGAAGATCCCTCGGAGCAGGAATCAACAAGCCTTGATTGGTGCAACAGTTGCAGTGTACAGCGGTTCTGTCCCAGTGGCAGAGACAAGGGCTCACCGATTCTCACATTGGACAGAAGTCAGAGAGGACCCAGGGAATTCCTCAGAACCACCACCTGAGTTGAAGAATCTTCACAGTTCCGACAGACAGAAAATCCAACCAGCAGACAATGTTGCTTTAGGTGCCTGCTGGTGTGGGGGAGTAACCCCTTCACTCCAAGGGAGATTCCTTCTTGCTTCTTGGTGCAGCTGAAGTCTTGCCAGCCCCAGAGGATGCACAGCTGTGGAAATGTTGCAGAATGCTGACAGGAGACATGGAAACAATGTTGCAAAGAGAAGACTTCTCAGGCAGTGCAGTCTTGTTCAGTTCCTGTGTAGCCCAGCAGCGGTTCCAGAGGCCAGGAGCAGAAGATGTCTTGCAGAGAGTCCTTTGCAGTACCTTGCATGATGAATCTGAGGACCCACCCTCAAGGGAGTCCCTAAATAGCCCAAAAAGGGGGCTTGGTCACTTTCTGGGGTGGCCACCTATCAGGAGGGGTCACTGATGTCAGCTACCTGGCCTACCCAGTCAGATGCTCCCTGAGGCATCTGCACATCTTGTTTTCAAGATGGCAGAATCAAGTGGCAGCCCATAGGAGCTCTGGGCACCACCCTTGGGGTGGAGATTGACAGGGAAGTGGTCACTCCCCTTACCTTTGTGTGTTTCGTGTCAGAGCAGGGACAAGTGGTCCCTGTACTGGTGCAAACCTGATTATGCAAGGAGGGCACCAAATGTGCCCTTAAGAGCAGTCTGGCTGCACAGGGAGGATACCTTACCCTAGCCCAGGAACACCTATTTCCAAAGGACAGGAGGTTGCACCCCTCTCTTACAGGAAATCTTTTGTTCTGCTGTCCCCTGCTCGAGCTGGTCAAGCAGCAAGGGGGCAGAATTGTGTCTGGGGGGCTCCAGCAGCACGGGCTGCCCGCAGACCCTGGAAGACTAGTAGGAGCAGAGCTGGGGGATCCTCTAAGGAATCTCCAGGGTACATGGAATTATGACACCAATACTGCAATCAATATTGGGGTATGAATCCGACATGTTTAATACCAAACATGCCCAGGTTCGGAGTTACCATTATGTAGCTGGGACACAGGTAGTAACCAGTGGCCAGTACATAGATAAAATGGCTTCCGCGCACTTACGAAGTCCAGGAAATTGGAAATGTATCTCATGCAGAGGTGTCAACACATACAATGACCTGCACCCTGCCCTTTGGGCTGGAAGGGCCTATCATAGGGATGACTTACAGTGACTTGGTGTAGTGACGAGCAGTGAAAGGGTGCATGTACTGTTTCATGCAGGCACAGTTTGCAAGGGCTCCCTTGGGTGGCATAATACATGCTGCAGCCCATCGGAGACCCCTGGTGTACCAATGCCCTGGGTACCTAAGAACCATCTACCAGGGACTTACAGGGTTACACCAGTATGCCAATTATGGGGGGTATGAAAGACCAAAACAACCAAATTTGGAGGAGAGAGCACAATCACCGGGGTCCTGATTAGCAGGATCCCAGTGAAAACAGGCAAAATGTGGGGGTAACCATGCCAGAAACTTGGGACTTTCCCACAGTAAACATTGGCAATTACTAATGGTTAGACTACTTGCAAGTATTCCGCCTATCATCTTTTGTGTGTTTACAAAAAGGAGTCATAATTTCCTTGAGCAATCAAGAAGGGGATTTAACTGACGATCTCAGCTTACAATCCTTGACACATGCTCAGTATAGATGCTTATCATGTACTTGTCTTTTGGGCATGAAAGAACCAACCAGAGGGAGGTGACATGCAAACTATACCTGTTTGCAAAGGGACCATAATGATAATAAGTGAAATGTTTAACACACCCAGTAATTATTGGGTACTATAAAGACTGCACCCACCCATTGAATTTCAGCCAGTCAAGCCTGCCAGAATTTAAGAGGTAAAAATGCCAGTAAATACCAGGACGTGGTGAATTGCATGGGGTAAGTACCAAAACTCACATGTTGCACAACATTTTTTATGATATCCCATTTTTATGGCCCATTTTATCTGGCAAGATAAGTATAGCATTCAATACTAGGTTACTCGCAATAAGGGCCAACTCTGTGATAGGTCTAAAGTGACTTTTTTTGTGCACAGGCCTACTATGTGCTTTTACATTTGGAGCAGGTAGACTCAAATATGTCATTATCCATCACCTCTACAGAGAGTGTCATGACCACAATGTTACATTTCTACCTTAGAAATTAAGAATGTGTACGGAGGAATTGGCAATGCTGCATCTGGTTTGCCTGGGCGACTCCTGATTTCCCTCTGTGTTTTACTCTGACAATTCATCTGCATTGTGGAACTAAAATGTCTTCTCCAAGAGAACAAATATTATCCCTAGGGTGAAAAATGTGATGGGGTGTGATGCATAATATTTTTCATTGAGGAATGCAGAATTTTCCACTTGGTGCAAATTCTGCAGGTGGCATCTTTAGGATGTGAAGTACTGCATATAACCAAAGACTGTTTCCAAATTGCTCGTTGAATTCTTTGTGTATGGCAAAAAAAGTCTGAAATCTGCCCCAGATGTAGATGCAGACCCACAGGAAAGCTTTACATCTTTTAACTGGGGCCTTAATTGTAATTTACATTTTCTGTATCCTTACTCAGTGAGCTGCTGTAGCTCATTATAGGTAGAGCTTCACAATAATGTAAAGAAATGCACTCGAAAGGCTGACCTTTGATCACTCTGTTGAAGAAGAAAAGGGCCACCAATGGCATCTGAGGGAAAGGGCTGTTGACAAACAAGGGTACTTGCAACTGTTCTCTTGAGCACTACGATACTAAAGGAACAATTATGGGCACTTTGCTTAAAGGTAGGTGCACCTTTTCTTTAGCTTTATTAGTGAAGGGAGAAAATTAAATCCATAGAGCACAGTAGACAGCACAATCTCCTTTTCTGCCCCCGGAAAACTAGACAGACCAGTATACCACACTTTAGAAATCGCTTTTTAGATCAAGCCTATCATAGCAGTCAGGTTACAAAACTCCTATTACCAGCTTACCAGTGCTTACCAGATCTTACAGTGGGCTTAAATCATGCCCATTGCTTATCATTGGTTGGCATTATTGTCACTGTCATTTGCTTGTTTTCATTTGATGGTTTCCTTGTTCATCATGTGTTTGTGCCTCACCTGGAGCATAGTTGTGTCCTCCCCTTACTCACATTTAGAAAACAACTTTTTGCTTAAGCACTCCATGAGAGTGTATGTGTTTTCCAGCTGAGCTCCCTTGTGTGCTTCTCTCCTCCCACCAGAACTCATATTGTGCTCTCTCACCCTTGTGCAGGTCAATTTTACTATAATTTCATTCTGAGAGTTTCATTTAGTTCATCTAATCTCATCAACATCACGCAGATCCAATCAAGAATTATAGAAGGCGTTCCCTTCCTTCTTTCTGTGCATGCAGTGTAGTGAGTCCAAAATTCCCCCTTTTTATTTATTATTTACTCATTCAGCACTCCCTGGTGTTGTTGCAACACTTGTTTACCCTGCTACCACTCCTCCGTTGCTATCCAGCCCTTCCGTGTAAAACCGAGTCTTGCAGGAATCTTCTGTCAATGACAAGAAACAGTGATTATAACTTGTGTTATGAATCACAAACTCTTCTTCAGAGGTGTGTGAAGAAATACCTGTTCAAGCTGTGGTTCTCTGTGTGAGAACTTTACAATCCTTTAAATGCCCTAAGTGGTTTATCCTACCGAGGCACCAATTTGGGCTCTGTTTTACTTCCTACTAAAACGTCTCAGCCGCTTTTCTGTCACAGTACGTTTTAACTGACATTGGTGATATATCAACCACGTTTCCAGGGTCCTATTCCTAATTCTTTCTGAATGGTAGAACATATTTCTATTTTTTAAATCCTGTTTCTTGCCTTGACAGTTCAGTGGTAGCTAGTTAATACATGAGTATTGTTTTAGAATACTTTTTACATAGCTATCATGTGTTGTCTTTCAAAACTGTTTAAGTTCCTGGTTGTTTACCATCATCAACTTACTTTAGAAGGTTCTATATATCAACCATAAAAGTACAATAAAACAGATAAAAACAAATTCATTGACAAACATAAAGTGCATATAAACAACTGGGTACAAATAAATAATGTTTAAGCATGATGTGACACGAAATAATTAGCTCAATAGTTTCCCTAAAAACATAGCAAACTGTAAACACTTTGCCACAGTCCAGCATATGTACATCCATGGCAACGATTGTATGTAGACCATGGCTCCCTTACGCTGTTTAAGATCTGCATCTTTCAGGATAGGCAGCAGCAACCACATCTAATAGAACCATAATATTCATAAAAAAATAAAAAGTGCAATGAGAGTGAATGGATTGATCATCAGAAGGACAGGATGGTAAAATCACATGATGTAAAATCGGAGTGGTAAAGGGTACCATAAAGTGCAAAGTGTTGAATTTCAAATGTGTTAACAAATACCTATGAAAGCTAGTTGAAATCCAGACAAGGTATGAGTCTATAAATGGGCTGGTGATATGCAGGGTATAATTGCTCACAGGGGCCTTACTAGCTTCATTACACATTCTCGATGATTGTCATATATCAAGAAATGTCTCTTTCAAACATAGTTAAAAAAAAGTGAGAAAACCACTGCGGTTTTCAAACAGACCAGAGATACCTCGGCTGTGACTTAATCTCTTGGGGTATATCACCCAAGGGATGTTTTTCAGCAGCTCCAGGTGTAAGCCGTCTTTCAATACTTGGTGCGTAAAATTGTTTTGAGGAGTAGACCTAATTGACAACAATACTAATGCAGGGTGGAGTCTGATAACATCATTCATATAAACCAGCCCCAGTTCAGTATGACCTAAATATGTTGAAGTACATTTGGGGTCTGACAACAAATGCCTCAAAAATAAATTTTTCACTTTCTGAATCATATTATACTACCCAGACCCCATAACCCCGCACCACAAGTGGCAACAGAAAGACACCTGACTTTATAAACCATAATAGCTTTCTGATAGATTTACTTCCCATCTTTAGAACAAATTAAAAAAGCATCTCTACACTTCCCCCAAACATGGCAGCGCTATTACGGCCTCCAATAGACCAACCGCAAGAGTCGTGAAAAAGAACAACCAGGTAAGAGATGATGGAGACAGGACACATGTTAGTATGGTTAACAGTGAATGACTTGCTCTTAAATTTCTTAGACCCAAAGACCATTATATTTGTTGTAGCCTGATTTATAGTACGATCAAGATTTGCATTACATTTTGGAAATCTGTCCAGAAGCTCTGGAGGCCAAGAGGAGTCCGGGCCATAAAGACGACATTGTCCGCATATAAAAGCGCAGGAATTGGCTGAGAACCAATATAAGGTACATTAACAGGGGAATTAGGAGATATTTTTCCAGACCACCAATATCTAGTGTAAACAAAAACGGAGTCAGGACACAACCCTGTCAGACTCCTGTGACAATCTGGAACGATTTAGTCATCTCCATACCTGACACTCACAGTCACATAACTGTAGAGTTGCCTTAACCTGTAGCTCAGTCATGATATTCCAAAGTTTACTCCAATTCACATGGTCAAAGGCCAAGCTAAGAACCATAAATGTTGTGTAACCGAATATTTATTGATTAAAATATACAACTTTAAACACTGGTCTAATGTGCCCACACCCAGTCTAAAAACATATTGTAAATCTGAGCTATTATTAAAAGTTTGCCCAGGATTCCAACCAGTCCAATAAAATGCTGCCCATTAATTTGGCTATGGAATCAATGAGGGAGATAGGTTGGTAACATTTCACATCACCTTATTCGCCTTTTTAAAAAATCGGCGCGAGTATGGCACATAACCAAGACCAGGGGGGACTGGTGACAGCAACTGTCCACAATACGTTAATAAGGATGGGTGCCCACAAATTGATATTGTCTTTAAAAAGATTGATTGGAACCCTGTCCAGACTGTGGGGGGGCATGCCTTTAAGTCTTTTACTGATAGCTCGTATGATATCTTCATATTCTATTAGCAAACCGTGGGAATTCAACATCACTCTCTCTGAGGGCAAATCAGGGAAAATACTGCCATTATAAACCCCTGCAAAATGGGTAAACCAATCATCAGCGGAGATGATCACATCCAACACCGAATTATTTTAATAATTGAAAAATGAATGGTTGACCACTCGCCAAACACCTTTACTCTCCTTTACTTCACAAGACTTTAAAAGAGTTTCATAAGCCTCCTCTCTGATCTGTTTTTACTAAATAGTGACACCATTTTTATAAGAGCTTTACCACAACCATACATCCCCCTGGATTCTGGGAGTTGCTTTCAGGGCCAGCATCAAATTCCTAATATAGCCTTAGAACCCACCGTAGCGGGCTCCACCGGCTATTAAAGACCCACTCCTGCGTTAAATGCCCGAGCCGAAGGCGAGGGCATTTAACAAGGGAAAGGGCCTTTAATAGCCGGTAGAGCACGCTACGGCGGGTTCTAAGGCTATTAGAACATTCTGCCACTCAGGGCAGAATGTTCTATTAGATAAAACAAATTGCTCACGGAGCCCGAGGGGATTAAAATCCCGTAGGGCTCCATGAGGCTTTGTTCACAGCTGTTGGTGTGAACAAAGCGAACATTGGAATGTTGGCACTGCGGGCTTTTACCGGCCAGTAAAAGCCCGCAGCACTCCATTGTTTTCAATGGGGCTGCCAACCTTCCAATGTTCTAATGAGGCCTAGAACAGCTGTCGTTAAACCAATGTGTGGTCTTCACCTTTTGGGGCTTTTTAGGGAATCATTAACAACTTTTTAACAGTAACACATACTCTATGGTAGCTAGTAATAATATCAGTGACATTTGCCTCCTCATCCAAATGGGTTAAAATGTTAGACATATTTTGAGTGACCAGACTGAAAAACAAATGTTTTTTATCAATGTTTGCCCATTTTTGCACAACTCCCTTATTCTTAACATGTGTAAGCGTTGGATCTGAAACACCAACCTCAGCTACAACCCGCCTTCCATAACATGTAACTGAAAGAAGACAGTGATCCTTAAACACAGTTTCTCTGACAGAGTAATTAAAAGAAAGATGAAGAGTATTAGAGGAAACTGAAATATAACCTACTAAACTTATGTCTTACCTGACATTGTATGTTGGTTTTAGAAACGGACTAATATATAATGAGTCCAGAGCAAAACACAATCTATAAATAAGGAGTAGGTGATTAAGTAATAAAGTAAGTAGTAGAAATGAGTTAATGCCTGTCCAGAACTGTCCTCTAGACTGCAGGACAAAGAACTTAAAAGGGGAGAGAGTTTGATATTAAAATCAACAATCCACAGCAAAGCTACTAGTCTATGAGTATTGTTGGCGTGTTGTGCCGGGAAGATTTTCTCCCTGCTTCGCGTTCAGAAACCACAAACGCACTGGTGAGACACCATTACTATTCTCACCAATAGAGGTCAACTAGATCTTTGGAACTGGCGAAGGGTGTATCAGTCAGAACCATTCAATCACTAATCTATAACCAATAATATAAACCATAAACAATTCTGGATATCATGAACAATTTAACACTAAATTAAACTCCAATCTGAATAACGTTTCAACATTTTATTACAATCACAAAATCAATGTCACATATATTATGCGCAGAACTAAATTTTAAACATACATAAAAACCATAGGCTGAACGAAATGTCTGAAAAGATTTAACCTACTAAACATCAACACTGTAAAACACTCCAAAAGAATAATATAGATTAACAATAACACAATATGCACATTATTATTAGATTTCAAAGCAGATGATGGTAAGATCAGTAAATCATCAAAATACAGTTTCCACAATCAATTTCAGATTTCAGGTTTCAGGGCTGGGCCACTTCTATCACTAACACAAATTTAGACTTGCATGCGTGGGAACGGGCTAACACATGCAGGCAAAAGCAAAAATAAAGGAAAGACAAAAATAATTTAGAAAACATCTAACTAGGACAAGTGGTGTAATTATCTAACTGAAGAGGAAATAAGAAACCACATTTTGTTATACCTCTCCTCATGGGACAGCAGACAGTGCACAAATGATGCACACTGTCACAATCACTAAAGATTTCAGGATCATTTTCACAATACCATTTACCAAGTTTCCAAACCAAGATCCTACCTTCGAGAATCCTTCACCTATTGTCTCCCAAAAATTTGTATCTTTTAGGTCATTCAAGTCCTTTTTCAGACTCACCAAATTAGATAGGTTTCTCCTTATCTCCCTGCTGTTATTGGGAATGTAAGTGCAGCAGTGCTGTGACTTTAAAACTCAGCAGACTCCGCCTTCCTTTGCTAAAAGGATGTCTAACACAAGGCGATTCTGCAAAATCATAGACCTTCCTTCAACCATTTTTGTGTACATTAGGAGCATTGCACCTAAAAAATCAGTTGACATTGTATCTACAATCGTTGATAACTTCCTTATCGTTTTGTATTCAGGATCACACCCACTGATGGAATAGAAACTCCAAAAATATCTCCTGTAATTTCTGAACCACTTGCTCCTCTTTTAAATCTCACTTTAAGTTTCTCAGTCTCTGCTGGATTGTCAATGTTGTCCTCTTGGTAATTTTTAAAAATAAAACACCACTAAATAACAGGTACCATACCATCCTTTCGGCAATTTGCAATAAGCGTTCTTGCCACAGATGTAATAGACACCAGGTACAATGGGTCTTGTCCATTTTTCATAAAATCCCATGCACTGTTGAATAGGAACACATGTCTGCATTCACTTGTTCCAACAAACTTATTGTCAGCTTTTAATTGTGGCCTTTATATACAAAGCTTTCTTACATGTTGCAAATCTAAAGCTAAGAGTCCTTGTATATCAGGTGTGTTGTGAACTATTTTCCTCTTGGTAACTATTCCTTTTTCTATCTTTTCTTTCATTGCCTTTCTTCTATCCTCTAATGAATTCCTTTTTTACCTGTGTAAGAAGACATGTTAAGTTATTCCGGTGTTCATATGCTGTGCCAAATATCAGTGCAGGCTCAAAGAATCCCCTTACTATATCTATATTTCTAACCCTTGCAATGCTTCTTAAATGCTGATTAATGGGAACAAAAGAGAAAACTAAATCATAATTAGAATAGAAGTACTGAATGTACCCTTGATTGAACAAATGTGTTAATAATAAACTACAACTAATGCCATTAGTTAGTGGTAAGCTATGATATGTGATTCCTTCTTGCACTGACAAAGGAATTTGTGTACACACATAACAAACATGCACATTCATTGTGTCCACATACCCATACAGCAAACTATAATAAACACTGGAAGAGAAATCTCCCTTAGTGTCATCTAAATGAAGCAATCCCTCATCCTTATAAAATGTATCTTGCTTAGATATTGTCATTCTCTGCACTGGAGTTGCTGTACTTTGCATCCTTCCTTTCATTGAAACACTAATTCCTGCAATCAATAAAATACACACAATCATACATACTATAATTAAACTAATGCACACATATTAACATCTATTGTGCTTGCCCTGTTCAGGGTTCATGGCTTCTATAGAATCAGAGAAGAAAAGAAATAGAAAAATTAAAAAATATAAAGCAAGCGAGCAAACAAAAAACAAAGCAGCTTTTAAAATCTTACAATATTTACAGCAGTTCTCAGTCTTCAAGGAAAGTCTTCAAGATTCAACTAAAAACCCTCAAAAATAATTTAAAAGTTCATTTTCAATAGAACAGATAGGCAAGGTTATTTCAAAACTCAGTTCAAATGCAATTTCAAGTTCCAGAATGTTCAACTGAATTCTCACAGTCAAAACAAAAGGCCATCAACTCATTCTCCCATTCATTTGTGACAAGGTAGACATATTCAGTTGAAGAGTATCTTCGACTTGGCACTCTTTCCCTTTTCGTTCTCCTAACAGCACCACCTTCATCTCATCTCCATTCGGATTTGACTCTTTGACTGCTTCTGTTATTGATGGGAATTTATCAACAACCAGTTCATGTGCAACTGCAGGCCGGTTATCTCCTTTGACAGTTCTCTTTTCAGGTGCAACTGAATTTACATTTGTTGTGCTGGCAGGAATCAGTTAGTTTTGACTTGGCTCTCCTATACTTTTGTCCGCATGCAGGCTGCTTGCACCTTATTCACGTTGCATGATTTCTGCTTAAGCCACTTGTTTAGTCCTCACAGCTTGGTCAAGTTTAACCCCTTCTTTGTTAGCATTCGCTCTTGTGGGATCAGACTCTGTATTTTCAAGAGGGCACAGAACTTTGCCTGTATGGCTTGCATGGATCCAGTTCGGAAGACCAGCACACTTTAGAGCTGTTGTCATCACCAAATAACTTGAAACGGTCCTTTCCACTTTGGCTCTAAGTAAGTCTTCCTGACATGCTTCTTGCTTAAAATTCAATCACCAGCTTTCAAGCTATGACACTGTTCTTGAGCTATTTGAACTGTTGCTGCTTCAACCTGATAAGACAAAGAGCGAACCACATCAGCCAGACCTTTGCAATAATCCAGCGCTAAATCATCTGTTATGTCCCATTCATCTGTTCCACCAATCCAGATGCCCCTGTTCTGTAACAGCAGTGCAGTTTTTGCTCAATGTTCAGTGCACACAACTTTATGATCTCATTATTAAAATGAGTTCCTCAATCTGATTCTAAAGAAGCTAGGAACCCGTACCTGGGTATCAGTTCCCTGAGCAGCAACCTAGCTACAGCGAGATTATCATTCCTACATGTTGGATAACCTTCGATCCAGTCGGAGAAAGCACACACAACAACCAGGACGTACCTCAATCCATTAAAAGCAGGTATCTCAATAAGATCAAGTTGCATTCTGTTAAATGGACCTCCTGATCTGCCTATATGGCTCAAATGAACCCCCCTGTGTTTCCTTATGTTCATTTGTTGGCATGTAACACATCTGTGATAGACCGCTTCTGCAATCAATCTAAATCTGGGGTTGTACCATGTCTGTTTGAATGCACGAATCATAACATCTAGATGAACCTGACCATGATAATATCTAGCCATCAAGTTCTACAAACAATCTGGCAACACAGCTTTCCCTCCATTTGAAATCCAGAGATCATCTCCCTTTCTTTGAACACAACCTGCTTTTATCCAATTCCTCTGTTGCCTCTTCCTGCAACCTCTTGATTTCATCCCAGTTATCAACCACTGACAAAAGAGATTTTGATTTGTCTCACTAGTGTCACTTCCACCACCCCACTCTTCATTAAGGTGATGCAATGGAGTGTACGATATTTGTCAATTTGGTCAGCAAAGGTATTGCCTGATGACATAATACTCATTCAATTTTTGGTGGGCTATACCCTTAACAACCGCAATCTTCTCAGGGAACTGTAAAGTATTTAGCAAGTTATGAATACTTTCACCATTTACAATGGGTGGTCCTGACAAGTTCATAAAGCCTCGATTGTACCATAACTGTCCAAAGTCATGCACAATACCAAATCTATCTTTACTATCTGTGAATATTGTCACTTTGAGCCGCTCTGAAACGCAGCATGCACTTGTAAGAGCAATCAATTCGGCTACTTGGGTAGAAACGACTCCTTGAAGCCATGAGGCTTTGACCACCCCTGAAAGGGTGTAAACTGCATAACCAGCTCTCAGAGTACCTTCACAGCCTCTTAAACAGGAGCCATCAACAAATACAACTTGGTCATTCTCTTCTAAAGGAATATCCTGAACATCAGGTCTGGGTTTGGTTCACAGTTCAGTGACATGGAGGCAGACATGTTCCATTTCATTAGCATCATTTCAATCATCATTTACAGGCAATAATTTGGCAGTGTTTAAGAGCACACTCCACTTGACAGTTACATTGGCTGACCCTAGGATCAAGAACTCATAAAAGGTAAGACAAGAACTGGTCAAATATTGGGTTTTGGACCTGGTTAAAAGTACTTCAACTGAATGTGGGACATAAACAATTAAAGGGTGTACAATCACAATGCCTTTGCATTGACTTATGCTTACACCAGTGCCAGCCACTGCCTTTTAACAACCAGGTAAGGCAGCAGCAACAGGATCCAATGTGGTGAAAAAATATGCCACTCGCCTGTTTGTTCTTCCATGTGACTACATCAAAACAGAAAGAGAACAAACATTATGTTCATGACAAAACAATGACAAGCCTTTCACATAATCAGGCATTCCCAAAGCTGGAGCCCTGCACAAACTCTCTCTCAATTCAGTGAATGTTTTCATGCAATCTTCATTGAAGGGGACTGGGTCTGTGACTTCTTTGTGTGTTAACTTCTGCAATGGTTTGGAAATAATTGCAAAATTTGGGATCCATTGGCAACAATAGCTCACCATGCCCAAAAACATTCTGACATCTCTCTGTGTAACTACGGGTTAATTTGCATAATTGCTGCAACTCTTTCTCGGGACACTTTCCTTGCATCTTTCTACATTTGGTGACCCAAATCTTTACTTCTTTCTGGCAATACGGTAACTTATCAGAGGGAACCTTATGTCCGTTTTCACCCAAATGATACAATAACGCTATGGAATGTTGTCTGGAAGTTTCAACTGTATTGGATGCAATCAGCAGGTCATCAATGTACTGCACAACAGCAGACAGAAAGGGCATGTTCAATAACTCTCAGTTCTTCTTCAGGATCTGATTAAAATGGACGGTGACTGAAAACCCCTGTGGAGTACGACACCATGAATACACATGATTGCTGAATCGAAGTGAAAAGAGGAATTGACTTTCCTCATGCAAAGGCACTGAGAAAATTTTCTGACAAATCGATAACTAAAAACCATTCGACTTCACATGGAATCTGAAATAAAATCACTGCAGGATTTCGCACTATGGGACAAGATACCACAATTTTGTTCACATTTCTCAAATCCTGACCTATGCAGTATTTCCCAGTAGGCTTTCGCAATCCAATAATTTGTAAATTACATGGGCTGCCCAATGCACTTCTTTTAAAACTCCATGCTCAACAAAGTCTGCAATTACTGGGGTAATACCTTCAATTGCTTCTGGGGTCATGTTATATTGTGGTGCTCTGGGGAAAACTGCATTTGGCTTAACAGTCACTTTGACTGGTTCAACACCTTAAATAAGTCCAATATCTTTTCCAGAGAGATCCCAAACTCTCAGCATTACTGTGTCTTGTAATTCATCATGCAAGTCTTTAACTGTCATGGCAGGAAACAATGTAACAAGAGGACACATCGCATCAGTTTGACTTTGACTGGATTTCTCATCATCGCTGTTGGTGTGAATTGCTATCCCTTCATGAGTACAAGTGATGGAACATTTTAATTTGCACAGCAAGTCTCTTCCTAACAAACTCACAGGACTTGAATCACAAACTACAAATTGATGCAGACCCTTAAAGATTCCTATTATAAGTGGAATGGGCTCAGTAATGGGGTTAACCAAATGCTGATTTGCTACTCCTGGAATCTGAACTATCCTTCCTGAAAGGGGCACATTAGGGACTTCTACAGATCTGACAGTGGAACGAGTTGCTCCAGTATCAACCAGGAATTAAACAACATGACCCATAACACTTGCATTCACATAAGGACCATGATGATCTACCTCTAATGAGGCAGCCAACACACATTCTTCCTCTTCCAACTCTCACTCATGTATTCTTCACACATTTCATCATCACTGAAATCAATCAATGGGTATTATGTAATTAACTGATTTACATTTGTATTTGTTCTTTGGTTCGTGTTCTGCTGAGGAACCATTCCCTGGTGCTGTGCCGTCGGAGCTTGTGGTAACTGCTGTAGGCTTAAATTTGCTGTTGGGGAAATTATATTTGTTGTTGGGGAACCTGCATTTGTACTGCTCCAGTTGGAACATTTATGCTTTGATTTTTGGGCCTTTGAACTCTTTGATTTTGAAATTCACTGTTGTCAACCATCTGTGCAAAACCACCACCTTTCACCAAATTATTTACACTACTAAAGGTACACTCCTGTTTCCAATGTCTGATTTCAGACTTTGGGCCTGATTTAGAGTTCAGAAGACGGGATATCCCTCTCAAATGTGGCAGATATCCCGCCTGCAGTATTACAGGTACCATAGGATATAATGCACTTGTAATACGGCAGACAAGATATCCAGCATATTTGTGACAGAGCATCTGTCTGCCAAAATATAAATCTGGGCCTTTGTCTTTGCATCCTCTGGCTGCCTGTGAAATAATTGAATAATTCCGCGAAAGTAGCTATTTCAACTTCCTCGACGGTGTTTATGTTTTTGAGAAATTGGTAATAAGTGTGATTTGCCTCTCCTATTCATTCTCATTTGTAATGACCCCTCTAAAATATTATGAAAATGTATGTAAGTGCCCTCTGGATTGTAGTTTACATGTGCCTTATAATCAGTACACACGGTGATCCATTTGACCATGTCTTCTTACACGATTTCAGTTACTGACAATGGGCTTTGCAATGCATAGAATACATATTGAAAATCTCTGCTACTCTGAGTGTTGCCATTCTGTCAAGGCCTCTGGTGACGATATGTTCAGCATTTGCCTGATACAGAGCAAATGCCAATATTTGTCTTGGTAGTTTGATTTATATTAAACACAGCTATCTACATTTCTGAACTATTAAAAGAGAATTTCATGGATATTTCCATATATTTGATCATTCCTAGAACCATGAACACATTAGAATTGTGGAATTCCCACTTTTGTCTGAGAAGGTTTTTTTTAAACAGTGCCAACTTTGTTAAGTTCTCAACGTTGGTGAGGGTAAAACAAACTTGAAACTTGAAGTATGTATTTGCAGGCGAAAGTCTAATGAAATCAGTTTTAGCTGTAAAATCCTCTTCAGAAAATTCTTGTGGAAAAAAAGTTTTTTTGAGGCTCTTTCATCTCCAAATATCCTTTAATATGAGTTTTTTTCGCCACTAGAATATTTCTCTGTAGGAAACCTCGATGACTTGTGAATCTCTTGTCCGATATTGTAATCATATTACAGAGCATAGGAGGTCAGGTGGTATCACTAGGTTTTAACACAATTGCTGGGGTTAATACTGTTGAATAAGTGGAATTAGGCCTCTTACTGGCTAAAAGGTGCACCATTTTCATTGAATTTGCCCACAAAGGCAGATTTAGTATGGCGTAAAGATAAGCAGCAATGAGCTCCTGCACTAGAACGCCACATGGCTAGGTCTAAAAAGAATGCTAGGTGAAGCAAACTTGCACGACTGACAATAACTGCATTAGTAAATTCCCAGTACCCCCAGGAAATTGAACAAAGATTTTCATTATTATACTAATGTTTAACCACAAGCAACTTGAAAACCAAGAACTTCCACTTAAACACTAGTCTTTTCTCAATGAATGTACACTTATGGTGTGCATAATGGTTATGATGTTACTTTTTAAGGAGTAACCTTTCATTTGAAACTAATTTGCCCGCCAATAAAAGCAAAAGTATGGATGATCTGATACAATTTGACAAGTAAATAAGCTAAAACAAAGTCCCTTTTGTTTACCTTCTCTGCTTTGTTTGAATTTGGGACTCCAGGTACTTTCACCTGTTGCTTTTTTTTACTAAAGGTGGATTCCCTCTGCATTTAATGAAACATGGCAAGAGCTTTCTCTTGTACACTCAGGTGTTCCGACTATATCCATAAAAGGCATTTTGAGGTAAGTAATGCAGTACTACTTCATGTACTAAAAGAAGCAATTCACAAACCTGTGGCCAGAGACCTCCACCTCCGCTCTTTCTATCTGTTTTGTATGGAGATCTCCACCTTATGGCAGAAATCTCTGCACACGCAACTGCAGGATTATAATTTAGTTAAGTTTAATAATTTATTTAACACCAAAGTGAAGAGAATCTAATCAGTAGAGCTGGATATATACAATTTTTATGTTTTATAGCACCTAAAGCACAAAAGCGCCACTCACAGTTATCTGGTTGTGCAAGACCAGTTGAAAGTCACAAGTTCAGGTTGACCACAATGAAGCTTGGGCTGGATACAGGGACTAGGTTAGTCCCACTGAAAAGTTACCTTCCACAGTCTAGTGCAAAGAGTTCCATTTGGTGTGGATGAGGTCACGAGGAGCAGGCAGAGCATCCCAGATGGTCGTCGCAGTATCGCAAAGAGCAGGCCGGGCATCGAGGACAGTTGTCACAACAGCATGAAGATCCTGTTGGGCAGCACAGAAGGTTGCTACTGGAGATTCGTGTTGCCGGACACTGTGGGCTGCCGATGCTGTAGCGTCAAATGCATATCTCAAAAGTAGTCGGATTCAGTGGAGCTTCACATTGGCAGTTGGCACAGGCAGTAGGATCTTGGTGCAAACAGGCCCATTCTTGCTCCAGAAGAGCCCTAAACTTCAGGATTTCTACATCAAGGGCCAGAGACCTTGGAGGCACCCCTTGTAATGAGACACTCACTCCAGCCGAGGCCAACAGGGTTCATGCAGGCCCAGTTGCAGGTCCAGACAAGTCCAGCTGGCAGTTGTAGAGAGGTCTCTGGAGCTTGTTGCGTCCCTGTAGCTCAGAGCTGGGAGACAGTCAGGTGACCTTTAAGGTCACTTTAAGGTCACTTCAGCCTAGGATGAAGGGTGCAGGTCCAGTTTTTCTTCTCAGCAAGAAGGGCAGGTCTCAAGCAGCAAGGCAGCAGGGCGCCCTTCTTCTATAGTAGAACGTTAGGCACTAAATGGTTTGGAGATAAGTGGCATTTCCAGAATTGTGACATACAATTTGACTTTAGCATTAAAGATGGATTTAAATATTAAATCATAAAAACACCAACAATGATTTTCCTACCTGCTCCCAATCAAGAGTTATCACTTATTAAATGTGATGAAGTAACCTAATGTTATCATATGGAGAGGTAGGCTTTGCAATAACTAAAATGAATTTGAGAGTTTTTTACTACAAGGGACATGTAAAACGTAAAAGTACATGCCCAACTTTTTAAATATAATGCACCCTGTTCTATGTACAGTTTAAGGCCTACTTTGAGGGTGACACATGTATTTAAAAGGAAGGTTTGGGCCTGGCAAAAAGTAAATTTTGCCAGGCCGAAATGACATTTTAAAACTGCACATACTGGCTGCAATGGCAGGTCTGAGACATGTTTGAAGGGCTACTTAAGTGTGTGGCAGAGTACGTGCTGCAGGCAGTAGCATTTAATTTACAGGCCTTGGTTACATGTAGTGCCACTTTATTAGGGGCTTATAGGTAAAATAAATATGCCAATCAGGTAAAAGCCAAATTTACCATGTTATAAGGAGTGTGCACAACAGTAATTAGAAGTGGCAAAGTGTACGGAGTCCTAAGGCTAACGGAAATAAATTCAGAAAATTAGGAGAGGAGAAAGCAACAAAATTGGGAGTGACCCCGGAGAGAGGGCCAAATACCACACTAGTGTCATAAATTGACAATATGTGGATGGAGGGATGTGGTTCTCTGTCTAAAATGACAGATATGAAGATTAACTTAGAAGATTAACTGCAAACTACTGCTCTGTTCCTCCTGATTATATCTCGCCTCGATAGTGCATGAGCTGTCACTCAGGAGCATCTTTTTTTTTTTTTTAAACTAAAAAAGGGCTCACTGCCACCCCATTACTTACCTTGACATACCATTGGTTAACTTCAACATCACTCTTATTTCCCTTGCTTTTCATTGATCAGTGCTTACAGCTTCCTATTTTCTTCCTGTGTATGTTGGGTTCCATAGAGAATGAACCAAGGACAATTTCCTGTTTACAAGGCAGCATCTCTACACTGGCCATGTGCTTGCAAAGGTTCTTTATATTTTCCTGTGATGCACTCCATAATAATGTATTGGTTTGTAGGCCATCTCTACCTGCCCCTCGTATCCCACCTGTATTCTGTGGGTGTTTGCCCCATTTCTCCAACCACCTTCCTCCTGTCACCTCCTTGCCCTGTTTCTTGCCCTTCCATGCAGCCCCCTCACTCCATTCCTACATGCTTCTATTGCTGCCTGTTCCCTACACCCAGCATAGATTTAACCCTCCCCTGTCCTTTCTTGCCTGTCTCCCTAACCCTGTTATTGATTCCCCGCTGCCACCACACCGCAGAAACAAAAGCAGTATGGCCGCATCAACATGGCTGAAGTTAAAGAAAATAAAAGCGCTATGAAATGGTCAATGCTTGATACTCTGTTACTACAGAAACCCTCTTGTGAATACTTCACTCAGGCAGAGTACACAAAGAAAGGGATGCAGAGATTACTTTTAGGACTGGCTACCCCTTTTGCGTATATGTCCGACAAGGTATGAGTGGTGTGGAACTGCTGTTATTTTATACAATTATTATGACTTGACAGCATTTTACAATGTTATGTGTTGAGCTTATTCTTCAATATTTCACCATTTGCTTTACAATATCATTTTATGCTTTAATTCAGCATGTGCCTTCTAGACTAAATGTGTATGTGGTACATTCATTTGCTAACAGGACACCTAATGCGTAGTTAGTGATGTCAATCCTCTGTCTCATGTTCCAAGCTGCATCTAAGCAGATAGTAGATGCTGACCTCCAGGATATTCCTGAACACCTTTTCTACCCTAACTACATGGAGTGCAGTAGACTATGAGCCACAAATGTCCTTTTTCAGACAAGCATTCCTAAAGTCATAAATAATTGTTCCCACATTGCACTGCCAGTATCAACAGCAGTAACTAACTCTGCCGGCATTCGTAATGCTGCAAATCCAACTTTTCCCGTTAGAGGGATGTTGGAGGTGCCACGTTCTGGTTGGCTGAGGCAAGACCCTAGCCAGGCAGAACCCGCCACTTTCGTCAAGGGTGGGCAAATACACTAACTGTATAACCTGTGCTCACCCTTGGGTATCTTGGCACAGAGCAATCAGGCTTATCACAGAGTATGTATAAAATGACTGTATTCAACACACACCTCATCAATACATTACAGGTATAATGTAACCCTATGCCACAAATTTTCAATGGAAGTCACAATACAAGGCCTAACTGTGTTAAACACTACTACTGTATGGGCACATGAGGAAAATGGTACATTCCCTCCCTGGATCCAAATAAGGTGCCAAACGTTGTCTGACAAGACCCACTCTAGAATTCCCCCCAATCAGTGTAACACGTACATTTAGGATGCACACCAGCTCCCAACATTAGCAGCAAAATGCACATAAAAGGTTACTAAAATGTTTGCGTAGCACTGCAGCCGAAGCCGCACTAATAGGACTAATTGCCAACTGTAAGGACTCCCTAAAAGGATAAACGTGACAAGCAGCACCACAGTACTGCCTTTCCATTCACCCACACTCACTCCTGCACCTCAACTTTACGGTGTGGTGCCAAGGGTATCAGCTGGTGTGTGCATACACTCACTCATACGCACTCACTCCCGGTGACCTAAGACGGTGGCCTGATATCCAGATAGTGGATGCCACTGTGTTTGCAAGCACACTGTGTCCCAAACTGCCCCTCACCCACCAACCAGCTTTTGCTATCCCACCACTCCATGAACCAAAGACTGCATCAACCTTTCCCTGGGTACTGGACAGCTCGTGGCTAAGTCACAAGACTCAGGGTTCCATGGTCAAGATGGGAAATGGAAAGACAACAGCCTTCGGGCTCCCCACAGGAGGTTCACACAGAGGTCTGCAAAACACAGGTGGAGGGTCACTGTGGCTGCCGTTAGACACCAAGGTGCCCAGCCCGACCGTTCATTGTTACCAAATAGTTACCGATTTCAGCACCTCTGGAATTGAGAGGTTTGGTGATGTGAGTCGTCCTCGACACTCCAAGTTGCACACAACAAGTTACTAGGCCCGTACCTCCTGTCCCAGGAGATGCTGTGTCTGGGGCACAAACACTCGATTGACCCCAGGCGGTTACGATTCCACGTGAAACGTGCTCAGTGCTGTAGCTCCACAAAAAGGAGGCACAACATCAGGGGTCCACTGATCTGAGTCACCCTTACTTCATGATCATTCACAAGCCAATTCCCAAGATGGTACGTCCTCGGATAGAAGCACCTGTCTGGTGTGTGATGACTTGAACTGCACCAGACCCTCCCGGACTCTCCCCAAAAAGAATGTAAATCCTGCATGCTTTTGGGAGGCGCAATGTCTCATACTAGACCATCCACTCACCCTCAGAACTTGGTTTCCATACCTCACTGGGATGAGGCACTCTGCATAGTATACAATGACATGCGTCAGACCAGACTCCCCTGTCACAAACTTCAACGCAAGTTCAGTCGTGCCATACAAAGCCAAGTACAGCACAATTCAGGCAGCACCCTCACCTCTGAGGGTTGCAACCAAGAACAGAGCATCGCATACAATGAGCATGCAGCCGAGGCTCACACAAGAGAAATGCAACACACTTGACAATAGCGGGCCCCGCAGGATCCTGCACCTGGTGATTCTGTTCACAGCAACAAGACGTTTCAGGGTGCAATGGTCCCCACGATGAAGTCCTACTCACCTGAAGTGCGGGCACCCCTTGGCAGGCTCCACACTAGGCCATACAGGGCCACAATGAAGGGCCACTCACCTGAAGTGCAGGCAGTCCTTGGCAAGCTCTGTACCAGGCAATTCAAGGCCACGCTAATGCCACTGCTGCTAGGTGAAGTCTAGCATACAATGTAGATGCAGCAGAGGTACCACTCTCCAGATATTACCGTTCATCGATGTAAGTCCCTCTCAGGAGGTCTTTGATGTTGCTGAAACCTCCTCAGAGAACACGGGTCAAGCCAACCTACCCTTGGTGAGTTACTCATTGGGATGCTACAAAGCAGCAGACAATGAGCCCCAGGCCTGTCTCTAAGCAGAAAAGAGAGTGCGGATCCCCTCCTCGGACAGTTATCCTCCTGGGCATAACAGATTTCTCTGACAGTGTGCCCACATGGTCTAGCTGCAATGGTCCCATGTCACCGTAAAGTTTACTCTGCCATGCAGACGTTTAGTAGCCCTAGTTATACTATATGATCCTTTAAAGTTGGAGGTGGCTCAAAGGATTCTTCTTTGAAACACACATCTTCTCTAAATTTCTTCCCTGTCCGCCATGAGGCTCTGGAATGCAGATCTTTATCTTTAATGGGACCATGCTATGGCTCCGAGGCCAAGTGTCAAAAAACTTTTCTCCCAATCTATCTATCCAGGCCCCAAACGGCATGGATCTGTTGTTCTGGATGTCCAAGTTTTATAGCGGTAGCCTGGGGAATGCACAGATGTGCGCTACCCCCTGCCAAATTTATAAGACACCAGAAGCACTTCAGAACCTAGAAATGCCCACTTCCCCGAAGACACAGCAGTGGGCATCGCTCTCCAGATATTACTAGTCGCCGATATAAGTCTCAGGACATCTTTGATGTCCCTGAGACCTCCTCAGAGAACAGGGGGCAAGCCAACCTGCCCTTGCTACACAGCAGCAGGCAATCAGCACTGGTCCCACGTTGCCGTATAGGTGTCTCCCCTAAATTTCCTCCCTGTCTGTTCTTAGGCTCTGGAATGCAGATCTTTATCTTTAGTGGGGCCAGGCTCTAGCTGCGAGGCCAAGTGTCAAAAGCCTCTCCTCCCAGTCTATCTATCCAGGCCCCAAATGGCAGGGATCTGTCTTTCTGGATTGCCAAGTTTTATAGAAGTCTCCTGAGGAATGCACAGAGGTGTGCTACCCCTATGACCAGTAGAATGAAGCCAAATTTATAAGACACCAGACCCACTTTAAAACCTATAAATGGCCACTTCCCGAAGTGGCATTTCTAGGGCATCGATGACAAGACCACCTTTACCTTCAGAAGGGGTTTGTCAACGATACTGAACATCATAGGTAGTGCGAGCAGGCAAGGGTGCTCGGCATTCTCTGGGCATTCTCTGGGCACATATGCCCCGGTTCATATCCATGCCGACCGGGCCATGAGGGGAATTTTGTTAAAACCACTTCAAAGATGCATGTGCACCAATACTGGCCAGCTTTATCAGTCTCAGTTCCTATATTAAGGTACCCGTGCGCAAATGTGCACACCCAGGCAAGTGATGCCAGCTCATGTACCTACACAGGAAAACCACCAAGGTGCAAGTTGCACGCCCAGGCGAGTGATACTTCCAGGTGGATAGAAGGATTGCGGCTGCACTTTTACACTGTGGTTCCAGTGGAAAAGTGCCCAGGGCCAGTAGGCCGTTTGAGAGAACCCACAAAAACAGCCGAGAACAAAAAGCGAAAAACTTTGGGGTAACCACCACCTCCATTTGTCAGGTCTAAGAAGGAAATTGCAGTGTTTGCTTTTTGTTAGTTTTGGATTAATGCGCATTTTTACCCTGTGTTTGTGCCATACTCGTACATGCAGATATTTAATTAAGGCAAGCAAAGCGTGCTTACTATGACACAACAGGGGCCCTGATGTTGTTGCCCCATCATTGCTTGTCCTTTCCGCCCCTCCTCCCGCATTGTTGCTTGCATCATCCCCTCCCACTATAAAAATCAAGCATTGGCAAAGGCAATAAGTCATGCCTATTTGACAGCCAATGTCAAATGGCAATGTTTAGCCTTGTTGTACAGCAGCGAAGCTGCTGTGCAGCATGGCTAAAAGATAAGAAAAAAGTGCTATCATGCTGCCAGTGCTGACCTCATCATAGCATTTGTTTTCCTTACATTCAGCCATGCTGCATGACAGCCAGGCTGGTGTACAACTTGACGAAAAAACATTGGGAAACCAATGTATTATTCTCTTGCATTGGCAAAACGTATCGGCTTTGCCAATGCTTGTTGATTTAGTAGCCTTGTTTACTGATTGATAGGTTTCACTGATTTTACATTTTTTGCAAGTTCTGAGGGACTCTTTTTTCTGAAAGGCATGTTCTGAAATACCAGGTCGCCATGTGGCTACAGTAGTCATTCACTAAACATGTTGCCCCTTTGAAGTGTGTTTGATTATTTTCATTTGTACATTTTCTGAATAGGAGGCAAGGACAAAATTGTGTCCAAGCTTCTATGCTGCGCTGCTCTTCCAACAAACTAGAACCAGTTCCATAAACAACTGTATCAGTATTGTTTTGTGCTAACAATAATCTTTTATTTGCTTATTTGTCACAAATCATTGTTAATTTTAATGACAAACAAGAACGTTTATTGTTGCAACTATTGCTGCAGCAATATTCTTACTTTGCTCATCACTATGGCAAGCAGAACTATGGAAACCCTCTGTGATACAAAATGCCAATTCATTTCTATCATCTAGATCATGATTAATTGCCTCATTGCCGGATGTACTCAGTAGAAATGGACCACAAATGTGTTGGGGGCGGGTAACCCACTCAACTTGGTTACAAATAGAAAACCATATATTCTATTTATCAACTGTCCTTCCTTTAAAAATTAAATACATTCTCACATGGTCTCCGCATTTCCTTCCATTTGCCCATCACTAAGTGCACACTGAGTCAGTCCAATTAATGAATAGGAAAAGTGGTTTTGACTTGCCTATAACTTTGGCACCATTTGATGAATCTTCACAAAACTTGCCAAAAACAGTGTCTTAATGTACATGGTAAGTTTCAGGGTGATTTGTCAGGTGGGGGGGCTGAGAAAAAAGGGGTGCATAAAAAAAGTGTGTTTCACATGTTAATTCCAATGGAGATTTTGAACATGACTACAGCCCAAACTGCTGGGCAGAATACAATAAATTTGTATATATACAGGGCCAGCTTTAGAGAAGTGCAACTGGTGCAGCCACACTGGGTGCTGATCTGGGGAGGGGCATGCTGACCTCAGGGGTGCTGTGTTTAGCAATAACTTACAGTTTAAAAACACTTGCTGCATAGATATTTGTACATCTAGCTTTCAGGCAGCAATAAAAATGTCACAATAGCTCTTGTGATTAATGTTCCTGTTAGAGTGAGATTGGTTTTTATCTAGTGGCAGTTTCTCTACCTCTCACAGACTACCCTGTGTATCAAAAACTACTGTTCTTCACAGTTTATGATGCTCTTTAGGGAACTTTGGCAGTTTTCTGCAGCATATTTGCCTTAGCTTCAAATGTAGATATGCTCATTCACTTTGAGGAATGATACCTCAGAGGCATACACGGACACCTCCAACCTCCATCCACAAACTAAAACGAGTATGCTAAAGACCTCCTCCTCCTCCTCCTCCTTATCTATATCTAAGGCCCTAGTTCTGAACACAGCCAAAATGTCATAAAAACAATATGGTTTTCATTCTCAAAAAAACAGATTATTCAAATATATACTGGCTTGTCATCGCCATGTACCACAGTATACTGCAAAGTTATCATGGTATACCATGGCCCAAAATATAACTGGCCTATACAACTAAGGCCTAGCTGTATTATTGGATTACAGTGCCCTTGCATCACTCATGGGGTTGAATAAGCAATACAATAAGCAAGTCAAATTTTAGAGTAAAGCAAGGGGACCATGCATGGCCCTGCTTTGGATTGTAAACCTGGAGAAAAGTCAGGGCAATTTTCTATTTTGCTTACTCTGCACACCATACTCTACATTGCTGCTAAATATTCACATGCATCTGTATACCAGGCCGCCGTAGCTGCTCCACTATATGCTATTCCACTTTATGCCACTCTACTCTACCCCTCTCCACTGTATGAGATTCCACTTTACACTACTCCATTCTTTACTGATACACTGTATGCAATGCCACTGTATGCCACTCCAGCCTACTTCACTCCACTATATGCCAGTCCACTGGCTGCTACTCCACTATACTCTATTCCACTCTGTGCCGTTCTACTGTACTCCACTCCACTGTACTCTATTCCATTGTACGCTCCTCCACTCTAAAACACTCCACTGTATGCTATTCCACTCCACTGTACACTGCTCCATTCTGCGCCACTCTAGTCTATGCCACTCCATTCTACACTATCCTACTGGACCTCACTCCAATGTATGCTACTCCACTGTATGCTATTACACTCTACCCCACGCCACTGTGCACCAGACCAGTTTACATCACACCATTATATGCCATTCCACTGTAAGCTACTCCACAATACACTATTACACTCTACGCTACCCTACTGTACATTCCTCACTATACCACTCAACTCTACGCTATTACACTGTACAGAACTGTACACATCTCTACTCTATGTCAGTCCACACTACGTTATTACACTATTTGCAACTCCACTCTTCGCCTCTTCAGTGCACGCCACTTCACTTTATGTCACTCCACTATCCCCTACTCCAGTATATGAGATTCCACTCTATGCCATTCCACTGTATACCACTCCACTTTACGTCACTTCATTCGGCACTGTTTGATCGGACCCCACTCCAGTGTACAGCACTCCACTGTATGTTATTACACTCTAACCCATGCCACTGTACGCCACTCCTGTCTACATCATTCCATTATACTCCACTCCACTGTACTCTACTGCAGTATACACTAGTACACTCTACCCAACTTCAGTGTACAACACTCTGCTCTACGCCACTCCACTCTACGCTATCATACTGTACGCAATTCCACTCCACACCAGTCCACTCTATGCTATTATAATTTATGCAACTCAGCTATTCATCTCTTCAGTGTACACTTGACAGGATGCCATTCCGCTATACGCTACAACAATATATGTTGTTCCACTCTATTCGATTCCACTGTATGCCACTCCACTGAAAGCTATTCCACTGTATGCCATTCCACTGTATGCTACTCCACTCTACTCTACTCCAGTATATGCCACTCCACTCTAACCCACTCCATTATATGCTATTCTATTCTATGTCCTTCCATTGGACAAGTAAGAAACCTGGTGGTGCCCAGAGATTGGCAGATTGCAGCGGTAAGAAGCGTTCAGGTTGTGACAGGCTGTGTCCAGCTCTTCCCTTCCATCCTGGCCAGGATGGCCCATCAAGACAAAGTCCAAATGCCAACTATGCCCAGTAATGTGACCAGAGACAGTCTGTAGGCACCAAATGGCTAAGGCAAGAAAATCCCAACTTTCTAAAAGTGGTCTTTTCAGAATTGCAATTTAAAAATCTGACTTCAACATAAGTTAGGCTTTAAATTGTGATTCCACAGACACCAAACATAAAGGGCTTATCTCTTCCTGTTTGGATATTACACTTATGAAGTGTAATAAGGCAATTCCAATGTTAACCCAGGGGACTACTAGACCTTGCAGTGATGAAAAATGAATTTAAGAGTTTCTCACCACCAGGACATGCAAAACTAACAAGCATATGTGCTACATTTTCAATACATTGCACCCTGATCTCCGGGCTGTCTAGGGCTTACCCTAGGGATGGCTTATATGTATTAAAAAGGACGATTTGGGCCAGGCAAAAGGTTTATTTTGCCAATTCAAAACTGAACTGAACACACAGGCTCTGCAATGTATTATTGGATTGGATGTTTAAAGGGCTACTTCACTGGGTGGCACAATCAGTGCTGAAGGCCCAATAGTAGCATTTAATTTACAGGTGCTGAGAACATGTAGAGCACTTTACTAGGGACTTATAAGTAAATTAAATATGCCAGTTTGGTGTATGCCAATTGTATCATGTTTAATTGAAAGAGCACAAGCATTTTAGCACTGGTTAGCAGTGGTAAAGTGTGCAGAATTCTAAGGCCAGCAAAAACGAAGTCATCAAAAACAAGAGTTCTGAAGACAAAACGTCAGGGTGGAACCATGCCAAGGATGCCAGGTCTAACAATACTATAACATCATAATGGGCCTCTAGTCTAGGCTGACTCAGAGCCTGTTTGCATAGCGCTGCCGGTATGCTTTCGACAGAAAACACATATGCAGGTGGGAGAAGGAAGAAAAGTGTTGGGGTTGGCTAAGGGTGGCAGGTAGGGTATTTTTTCATATGAGGGTCAGAGACGAGAGGCCATTTTATATATGGTTCACTCATTACTCTTCTGCTGCTGATTAGCAATGGAAAGCAGGGACAGATGATTTGGGGGTAATACATGCCATAAAAGTATTAATGTTAAAAAAGTGAATTTGGCGGATGCTTTCCACCTCGGGTTCTGAGGGACATCAGAGAGAACTTGCGCTTCACTCTCATTGTCTATTTAATGCCACAACCAAACCCTTTGATGAAAACATCCATGTAAAGCACTGTTATCCATCTAGAATTCTATATGCTACACCTTCATTTTACTGGGTGTCAACTCTTCTGGACGCCTGCTTTTCACTTCAACTCATCAATTTATCTCGGGAGATAAAAAACAAATAGAAGTCTGATTAACTTAGAAAGTGTTGCTCTCTAATGGAGAGATGCTCAGCGTGAAAAAGAATGTCCTTCTGTCCTCAATCTGATGTGATTTAGAGCTATTCTCTGCCTTCACTGTTGTGAAGAAGTTGTTTTTTTACTTCCAGGATCAAACACATTACTCTGGCAACTCATGATTAGATACACTACAAGTCGAGAATGAAATGCCTGTGGTCGGGGTGAATTGTCCCCGTTAAATGCTGCGAGACACAGGCATAGTAAATTCAAATGTTATTGAAATGGAGCTCTCACATCAACCTTTAATCTGTATCGCCACTTACTCGCCCCTTGATTATATGCCCCCTTTCCCTCAAGAAGTTTATGAATTAATTTCTCCTCATTTAATAGATTGCAAGAAAATACGTGTTTTATGTGATTTTAATTACTGGGCCAATAATGAGAGCAATTGTCAGAAGTGTCGTGACTTTACAGATTTATTCAATGATCTCAATCTACAACTTTTGCTTGCTGCCACTCATAATAAGGGCCACACGTTTGGTCCATTAATTTGCAACTAACTAACTTAACTGTTTCTCCTTGTGTCTGGTCAGATCATTTTTTATCAGATTCACTCTTAATGGGTTACACCATGAATCTAGTAAACCATGGTTGATAAAACATTCCTTTAACCTTGTGTTGTGCATGCACTAAACAAGTTCCTATAACGCACTCACTTGTGGAGGGGCACAAGGTTTTTGATACTTGCCTTGTTTGTGTTGGGCCACCAACGGTGAACAATGCAGGCAAGTTGCACTGCTATTGAAAGTGCTGCTGACTCGGGTCCCGCTCACAGACTCAAGCTTGAGAAGCAATTTGGTGTCATTCCCCTGATATCCTCTCTTGTGTTCCAAGTACTATGGTGCCGAATTAGGTTTTATACATGCACACCTACCGCTTTCACATGAAAGTATACTACTGGTAATTTCACCAGAATTGAGCAGCCAAGTGGTGTTTGAGGATGTCAATGAGCAGTGCACAATAATGTAAACTTCAAGAATTCCATTCTTGGTTCAGGCAGGGCACCACCATCGACTTTAAAAATTACTTTGCCAAACAAAAAGTCATATTCAGTGGCCGAGGCAGAAGCACCATGCTCAGGTTAATTAACTTCCTCAGTTTAAATTGCACTCTGTGAGGCTAAAACCACAACAGAAGATTTTAAGTGGGGAAATCGACTAGTTAACTCATAGAAGTGAAATCCTCTCCTCATTTGTATGCCTTGGAATTATAATCCCAGAGCCTCTGCATTATGTGTAGGGTGACATTGGTGCAGCCATTTAGACCACTCAGCAAGGTGGACCCTGTGCATTCACCTACTAAGAAACTGATTTAACTTTTGGCAGGGGGAGTAATTCTTATCGCCATGGCAGAGTACTTTACTCCAGCCATGGTTAGGGTATTCTGCTTGGCCTATTGAAATATGTCCGCTGCCCCTGCAGACATCTCTAGCATGTCCAGGAACCACTAGCACGGTGGCTCATGGAAATACATAGTAAGTTTGACGGCCTGCTGCTTCATCTTGACAGAGCTGTACATCAAATTTACACCTTAAAAAAAAAAGAAAATTCCAAAGTGGGATTTTCTTTTTGAAAATAAAATGAACAATGACCCTCTGACCTCCTCGCCATGAAAGTATTCTCCCATGGTGTGGGCATCATTTAAACGTTTTCAGTGGCAATTACCACCACTTTGTTTTCATGGTGGTGATGGCCAGTAAAAACTGGCAGTGTGCCTACCCAATCTAAATATGGCAGGTGGAAACATGGCCAAACTTCCAATGGCCCTTACTCCATTGGGTCATCGGAGGTGTGTATAGGCGGTAGACACGGAGTAGTCTCCACTATCTATATATAGAAGGTCCAACCGTCTCTAAAGGAGGCGAGTGGACATTCTGGTTGGCAGAAAGGGCACCCTGTTGCTGCCAACATTTAAACCAGCCCCTAAGTCTTTTCCAGTCCTGTTTGTACACACCTAACACGGAGGATTTAAACGTAAGTGTTGTGCTTAGAAATGTCACTTTACAATGCGCTGTAAAATGAAATAAGGAAAAAGAATACAGAGCCACCAGAGCGAACATACTGCTAAGCCTCTGCCGGAAACAGATCAGACAAAACGTGGCTATTACCCCAGCAGCAAGTGTAATGGAAATGCCAATCTCTGCTCTCTCTTTCACTGCAAGAGACTCACGCATGCACCGTAGACTAAACTCTGACTGAGCAATAGCTCAAGAAGGCTGACCCAATGCCCCTCAACATGTATATAATGCATTATATGGTATAAAATAAAAGAGCTCTGGGGAGACAGCGGAAGCTGTCTCCTAGCTCAGACCTAATTTTGGGGTGTCCCTACCTAATGAGAAACGCTGTCCAGGGACGTGTGGGTTGCATAAAGGCACTCTCATTAACTACCAGCAACACAATGGTCCTAAAACAGGGGCCCTTTGAACCAAGTGGAATAAGCTCATGGGTTAGCATTCACAGCGCTATTGAGTCCACATCACAAAATTAGAGCGTCCTATTTGCTTTTTTGCATGCATCAAGGACATTATTCAAAACAGGAGGATTTGCATCGTGATACACGTTTAAGAACAAAAATAATAGCCCATCTATAATGACAACAAATAATAAATTGAATAAATTGACTTTTGCAAACCGTGAGATTGCTTTGACTGTGGAGGCATGGTCGATGTCTTGCCATCAACTAGCAAAAAGGACATAAGGGACTGCCTTGTTGGAACAGGCTGCACATTGGAGTGTGGGACAAGATTCATAAAGGCAGGGATGGGGGGAGGTTATGCAATGTAAAATCAGCAAAGCAGGAAGTCAGTGAAAAGAGCACAGGTTTCTGTTTGGCTTTTAATTGTAATAGCCCTGCATGTTCTCATGTCTCCGTTTCTATGCTGACTAGGGCAAAACTAAGGCCATTTAACGGAATGCACTCCACATAGAAGCGTATTGATTTTCCACAACCCCACAATTCAGCCAAGTTTATGTTTCAGCCGCTTTTTTAAAAATACATGCAAAGTGGGTGCTCACAATGAGTCCTTCTTTGCACATAAAATATGTCATGCACAATGTTTCAAAAACATGTAAAATATATCATGGGACCTGGGCGTAAGATGCATGTTTATATTATTCATCGCCGAGTTTAACTTTTAATAGTGTTTGCCGAACTTGCTTGCCGAATACTTACTACGATGCTGCCTAAATAGTGCAGCACACACCTTCTTGTTATACTTTCATAACCCATGCCTGTGACCTTTTGCTTCCAAATATGGATCACAGTGTATCACAATAACTCCAAGGGTCATGGCAGAGGTCGAGGTCAAGGGGCTCTTTCATCATGACCGGAGAGAAGACTTGTTATGATTGCTTGAGGAAGAAACGGCTCTTAAACATGTGGGTCCCAAAAGCCTCATTCGAAAATGTGTGATCATACAAATGTAAAAGGTAAAAAAAATCTCCCAACAGCCTTCAAAATTTGAGCCTGTTAATTTATGTAGCCCCGGAACACCAATGGATTCCTTCCAAATTTGGAAATATTGTGTACAGTGCAAGCAGCATAATCTAATTATTATTTCATGTTTTTCAGGAGGGCCGGGCCCAGCAAAGTGCTACCGGGCGTCCTTCGCACGCACACATATGTTTTTTTTAACATCTCTCCCCCTTCCTGCTGCTCTCCCCAATGTACCAAAGTGGAGAGAAAACAGGACTGTAGCCCAGCCCTCAAGAGAATCTCATGGCTGTTACTTTGCCCAACCTCTTTTCACCTTCATTATCCTTGGATGACATTTCGTTATGGTAGATTTGGTGCCAAGCCCAAAGGATAATACATTGATAGGCTAGCAATGTATACAATTTACTTGTTTTCATGGATATTGCCAGTAGTTGGAGATCAAATAATTTTCTGCTTCTGATAATGCTTGTTAAGACATATGGAAAAAACATAATTATATATTTGAAATGTTTCTGTAAAATTAGAAACGTGCACTCTAACAGAAAATAAAAAGAAGAGTTTTTTAACTTTTTTATACATTATACATTTTAAGTCGAGCGCACAAGCACTTTGACCAGTTGTTAGTATTGTGGGCTTTTAACCAAGCCCATGTCATGCCCATCACTTTTCCTCATTTGTGGCCTTGCCTTTCAAAAGTTACTTGATGTCATTGGTAAATGCTTTACATTTGTCCCACCTTGAGGCTGTTTTTGTCACGCCTTGCAGATTGCCCCTGTTATATGGATTATTGCGCAATTACTGATATACTTCAGCGTGTGCATACTATTTCTTTTGTCTGTCCCCTTCATGCTGCATGGCGGCCATGGTGCTCACAGTGCGAACAGGAACAACAGGATGAACTCAATCAGCGGTATTGAAGCGCTGGTCACATTGTTCAGTTACCAAATCAGAATCATGTCTTGTGGCTCTCCCCTTAAAACACTTGAAATTGGTAAATGCTTTAAGTAAAACAGAAATCATCAAAGTGAAAGCTGCACAGTGGAATACTACAATTTTCACTGCACTTAGGAAAACTTGACCCATAATGCTTTGCAGGACATTGCTTTTACAAAACTTTTGGCTCATAACTCAGCTTGTGGTGGTCGTAGGACAATGGGACCACCACCAAAACGTTCACAATACTGTGCTCTTTCTGTCTACATTTGAGTACCCACACTATGTCAGTGGGACCCCAAAATAATATCCCCTCTCACCATTCAGTGTCTGTTTAAGCTCTCTCATGTCTGGAATGTTTGTTTTACAGCTGGGAGATGGTTGTGTTTTAATGGCCTTGTTTGTATTATGATTGTTATAGGCCTGTTACCTCTGAATATATGTAATACATTATGCCCTCCAGAGGCTGAATGTATGGTTACACTGCATTAATTATTGACATTTTCTTTTTGTGAGCTTATGCCTTGTAGCGGCTAACTATATACTTTACTTATATAACCATGTTTCCTACAAATGCTATTTTCATTGCGGTGTCCTCTCGGGGCTGTTCTAAGCATTACAGTCATATCAACATATTAAAATATTTGTGGCACGGAAACTTGTCCCATAATGCTTTGCAGCAATAACATGTCTTCCCTCCCTCTGACAGTGTATAGTATCTTGTGAGCCCTGCCTTGGGTGAACGCTCTGTTTTTAAAATATGGTGGATGCCATAGAACAGGTGATTGTGCAGTGGGCACAGCATACACGAGAAATGGAGAGTGGGTGGCCCCAGCCAGGAGTAAGAGGAAACATTTGTTTCATGTTTTTCGTAGTTGGCAGTAGTGTAGAGCCACATGGGCCATTTTTAGGCTTATCTAAAGTCTTAGGTTTTAAGTGTTTGGTTGGAGTGAGATCGACTTGGAGGGTAGCATGTAAGTTATTTGGGGTTTATCTAATAATTTTTAAGCTATGTGCTCATACCAGAGTATTATGCAAGTAATATGCAAATCTCAAGTCGTCAAAAGTGTAGCTCGCTCCTTACATGTAAATATTTTTCAGTCTTGTTGAATAAATGAAAGTTGGATGACATGAAAATGCCTGAAACAGCCTTTACAATGCAGCTATTACCATGCAGTACCTTTACAAAAGTATACATTACAACACATATGCCTTTGCCACAGACAATTTTACCACGCATGCCTTTACAATGAAAATGTGAGTATTTATTTCACAGGAAAGTGTAGAATATATATATACCACCAATCAAGATAAAATATGTAAGAAATATATATATATATATATATATATACATATATATATATATATATATATATGCATATATGCTAAAAGAATCAAAGGTTACTGAGATGTTAAAGGTAGGTTAAGATTTTATATGTGCAAAACCATAGAAATTAAGCTTTTATAGCTAGAGTTATATCAGGTAACTATAACTTGTGCCCTAAGGTAACTATAACTTGCACCCCCACCATGCACAGTTTTCTAATCAATAATGTTACTGCAAATGTTACAGTGATATCATCAATGATGTCATAGAAGATGTCATGAGTGATGTAATATCTGGTGCAATTAGCAGTGCATGGTGATGGAGCGAAGTTATAGTAACCTTGGGGCACAAGTAACCAGTTCCTGGTTGAAGTGCTGGCTGCCAATCAGATCTCACCATAAGATCCATGCTTAGGCTCCGCCCATATATACAAATTTGGATTTCCTTTAATTGCTTGAAACCCACTAAATGGATTCACACTAAATAACAAAAAGGGCAATTTGCGGACCTAAACCTATCTTTTTGCCACATTTGGTGTTATTCGATCCAGCAGTTCGGGGTGGAGGTGTTTCTAAAGAGTCTAAGTAAGTAAATCAAGTTCTTATAAAGCATGCAATTGCAGAGGCATCTTAGTGCTACTGTTCTCTAGGAAGTAGGCAGATTGGCTAACTACTGAGTTTTGGAAAAGAGCCATGTTTTGACCAGTTTCCTAAAAAAAGCTCTGTTGGATTGGGACATAAGAACAGGAGGCATGGTGTTCCGGAGTTTACTCATAGAAAAGAGAAACTCCTCCCTCCCCATCTGGCTCTGTTTATTTTTGGGACAACTGCCAGACTAGCAGTACTTGACCTTAAATTGCGAGGGGGAACATGCCAAGTGAAGGTCTTCTGAAAATATGAAGGGTCTTCCCCATACACAGCCTTATGGGCCATGCAGAGGGCTTTAAATTTCACTCATACGCTGACTGGCAAACAGTGAAGGGCCTGCAGCCCCTTGGATATGGTTTTGTATTTAGGTACTTTAAGTAGCAAACGGGCAGCTGCATCTTAGAAGGACTGGAGTTTTAATTTACCTCATTTTTTTGTCCCCAAATAAAGTGCATTGCAAAAGTCTATTCTGGATAGTACTAATGCAACAATAACTTGTTTTTGCATTTCCAAAGAAACCTACTGGAAGACTTTCTTTAGTATTCTAAGCAGATAGAAACAAGAAGATGTAACCTGGTTTATTTGACTGGAAAAGCAAAGCTGTCCATCAAAACCACTCCTACATTTTTTTGCTTTTTGCACCGGATTCGAAAGAGGTCCGATGTTGGGGGGCACCTGGATGTATTCTAAAATGAGGTATTGTTGCCAAATTGAATAATACTTGACTTTTCTAAATTCAGTTTTAGACAGTTAACTTGCATCCATTGAGCAATATTGGGTAGACAACTTCTAAACTTGTTCACTACTTCATAAATATTCAAAGAAATCAGCACCACAATTTGTGTGTTGTTGGCATAGGCAACAGCCTCAAAGCCGAAAGACCTAATGAGTTTAGCCAAAGGGATGGCACAGATATTAAAAAACGTGGGGGCTAATGATGAGCCTTGAGGCCTCCCACATGGAAGACAGAAGGGGTCTGAAACATAATCTCCATGAACCACCATCTGTTCTCGTTCCAATAAAAATTAGCTGAGGAGGGTAAGAGCTGCACCATCTATCCTGAATCTAAAAATGACATAAGATTCTCATTGAGCGCCTTCTCCATGATTTTAGCCAGGAAAGGTAATCTCGAGATCTCGTTAACTTTTGGTATCCTCAGGATCCAGAGAGGGGTTTTCAAGTAATAGGCATAAGGAGGCTCTCTTCCTTTCTGTTGGGTATTGACCTATGGACAAAATCCTTTTCAAGAGTATAGACAGTTTGCTTGCAACTGTCTTAGAGACCATATGAAGCTCAAATGATTGACACAGGTCCGCTGGTGACACCGATTTAGTCGACTCCAAAAGCCTGATAGTTCTCTCTTCCGAAAATGAGGTAAATCTTTCAACAAAATGTGGCTGTCTCCAACCTCCTTGAGGAGTTTCTGAAGCACTAGTGAGGCGGAGAGCAGTTAACCAGTCTATCCTTAAAACAATTTGAAAAAAATTCTGTTTAGACCTTATTAACCTTATCTTTTAAAAGTTCAGATAGCTTGTTACATAATATTTGAGTGGGAACGAACATTGTTGTGTTATTACATTTAACAAGAGAGGTAACTGTATTAAAAAGGTCTTTAGAAGAATCTTTTGCTGCACAGATTTTTTCAGTGAAATACCTTGATTCCTCCAGAGTAATAGCTACTTTAACTTGTTCGAGACCTAACTTGTATTTACTTTTTTCTTCAGCACTGTAGGCTATTCTACATCTTCTCTCTTCGGCTTCACATTTCTTTTTAAGGATTTTTAATTCCAGCATATACTAAGGGGCAGAGAGATTTTTTCAGCAATTTCTTCAGGTGCTAGCTTCTTGGCCACATCATCTAGCCAACCGGTAACATTGGCTGTGGCCTCTTTGATACTGCAGTGGTTGGATTAATGTACAGTAATCAAAATTACTTTACATTAAAAAAGACAGAGAAATTCACAGAAAAAAACAAACAAAGTTTACAGGGACATTATAGTTAGGAAATAGAATTGAACACTTGATTGCTGGAGGTGGAGGAGTGGACTTCCTGCCCCACGAGACTTTGCACAGGAGGAGGGACTGATACACTCACTTTACCGTGCCGTGCTCTGGTAAAGTGCGTTGCATCTACAGAGGCGTGGGATGCTTGGTTGCTGGAAGTGGAGGACTGGACTTCGTGCCCAGCAAGACCTTGCCCAGGAGGAGGGGCTGGTACATGAACTTTCCTGTGCCACATGCTGTTAAAGCGCATTCCATCTACGTGGCACAGGACATGCACAGGACGCACCCGGGTGTGTGTACGGGCCAAAGCCAGGGTCGTCATCACCTGTAGGAGGCTGGGCCACATCTTCAACCCCTCCAGTGCTGGATGTTAGGAGGAACCTTTTCCCTTTGTGTCCTTATACCTGTTGCATTTTTGTGCTATTTGTTTGGTAAACCTCCGGCGCTTGGCCTCTGGCACAAATATCCACCCCCTGCAGAAAGATGGGAAAGAGGAAGCAGCCCGTAAGCTCCTCTAAACCTCGCACGTCCACTCCTACATCCCTAGATATTTTTTGCAAAGGGATGTGGGAGTTATCAGCAAAGAAATTGAGCTGGCTGAGCCTCAGCTATCCCTCTCATCTCCCTATTTGATCTGCCCACCCCCTCCTGCTAGTGATGACTCCACTCGCTTCATTGGAGCTACGGGGTCTGTGAACCCGAATGTTTTGTGGGAACTCTTATGTACAATATGCCTGACGCAGCCATAATGTGATGCAAGGGATTAATAAGTGGCGTAATGCAAGCATTGAGCCACTTTGTAAATATGGCATGGCGTTTTTGGCCTTCCACAGCCACATTAGCGTAAAAAAATTAAGCTAATGTGGCGTTGGAATGGCGCTCAGCCCACAAAAATCTGGGCCTTTGTGTTTTTAAGTGGATATATATATATATATATATATATATATATATATATATATATATATATACATATATACACACACAAACATATGCATACATATATGTGTCTCTATATATATATATAATTTATATATATATATATATATATATATATATAAAAAATAGCATTTCCTTGCCGAATAAAAGGAAAAAAGTCAGGACACTTCCAGCCGATTGCAAATAAGTTTACTGTCACACAGTTCGTTCCTCCCAACGCGTTTCAGCTGTAGCCTTGTTCACGGATGGGGGAGTTAGAAACTTTAACCATTAAATACCTCAATACACCAACATAAAAAATAGACTACTTGTGTAGAAACAAACAAACTACTCATAACGGCAGTGGCCATGTTGGAATGTTGTCTGGTGCCTATATTACTTAAGCGACAGTGTCATAAGGTTAAAGCTTTCTGAGAAGTGATTCTGTGTACAATTCCAAAATTAAACAGCGTTATGCAATTGCCTTTATAGTATATGTATAAATAAATAAAATTATTGTTGTACTCCTTTAAATAAGTGCATACTATCTAAATTCCCTACACAAATCACTTAATTTAGGAAAGATCCCTTATTGTTGTTACACATACCGTTCAAATCATTTAATTGTGCATACTGGCAATTACTGACTACTACTGCCAAAAGGTCTATGTTTGAATATATCTTATCTAACCCCCACCACAAGATAAAACCCTATCAATATACATATACTTATAATCTAAAACTCCATTAGCAGCATCTCAAACAATATATATATATATATATATAAACTCATCTCATACCCAGATCTAACTTCCTGGATGAATACTCATTTCCTCACTGGAATTAAGACCTCCAGGGGAAAGGGTCATAAATCTAATGATATATTTTGATACCAATATTCGTAATGTCTTTTGTCTGTCACCCCCCACGCACATCAGGTCTAATGTGATCACACACCAAATAGCTGAGCAGTTTCTCATTACCCCGATGTTCATGTCTTGCTAAAGGGTAGTTGCGGTCATTATTTGTTTATGGCTCTTATGTGTTCCAAAATTCTCTTATTTGCTTTATGTATAGTGCTTCCGACATACATTTTGTCACAGGGACATTTCAGACAGTATACACAAAATTCTGTATTGCAATTGTAATGTCCTTGAATCCTATACCTATTCTGTCCATTTCCCCAAATAACATCCGAGCAGTTAACACTATATTTACAAGCCTTGCACTGTTGGCAGCAATAAAACCCTGATACACTTGATCTCTCATGAATCCCATTATTCGGGCTAACCACCAAATTATGGCATAAGCTATCTCGTATGGATCTCCCTCTCCAGAAGGTGATAGATGGCATGTTGCAGACAAAATTAATCAAATGGGGATCTGTCTGCAGAATGTGCCAGCTCTTAGTAAGTATTTGTCTTAAACTTGAGGCTTGATTAGAATAAGTCATAATAAATCTCATTTGTTGATCATTGTCACTCATTTTCTGTAGTGAGTATAATAAGTCTGTTCTAGACCGACACTCTACCTTCTTCATAGCTGTACTAATAACATCCTTACTATATCCTCTCTCTCTGAATCTTTTGCACATTATCGTGCATTCTTGCTGGTAATTGTCCCAAGTGCTGCATATACGTTTAGCACGCAATAGTTCTCCATACGGAATGCACCTAATCATATTACGTGGGTGAGCACTCCTAACATTTAAGAAGCTGTTGCCTGCTGTATCTTTTCTGTAACGTTTTGTCTTCACACAGTCGTTTTCAATGCTTACTTCCACATCTAGGAATTAAATTGATGTCTTACTATGTTGTTCACTAAATTTCAAATTGTACTTATTTTCATTTAAAGCCGCTACAAACTTCATTGCTGAAATTTCGTCCAGGTGGGCCAGGAGCAAGGGCCTTAAAAATGTAGTGTGGGGGGTCTTCTTGCCCCGCATAGCTCTGGGAATCACCACCTCCCTGGAGCTTTCAGTTTTTATAGGTGGGTGGGCCCGTGGCCCCCTCTGCCGTGGGGACTGCCACCTCCCCAGGGCTTTCTTTTAAAATATGCAGGGGCCCAAGCCACTCCTGCTGCCCTGTGGACCACCACCTCCGCAGGGCTTTCATTTAAAATATGCGAGGGGCAGAGTGCCCCTCCCCACTGCCCTGGAGTCCACCACCTCCTGGGGCTTTTCTTTTAAAATATGTGGGGGGCCCATGGCCCCCAGCTGCCATGGGGATTGCCACTTCCCCAGGGCTTTCATTTAAAATATGTGGGGGCCCTGTGCCCCCCAGCTGCCCCAGGGACCACCACCTCCTTGGGAAAATGTTTAAAAAAAAGAAAGGGGGTCCCTTTGGGACCACAAAGCTCTAGGAACCACCACCCCGATGAGCTATGTCCTTTTTGGAGTGGGGCCGTGCAGGCCCCCCTCTTGGAGCCACAGATGGCCCTGGGGACCACCACCGCGCAGGGCTGGCTCCTGTGGCTTGGCTGCATGTGCCAAGGACAGAGATGAAATGCTTCAGCAAGCAGGAAGCTGCTGTCACAGTAGCATTAAAGGGCATTTTATTTAAATATATATATATATATATATATATATATATATATATATATATATATATATATATATATATATATATATATATATATATATATTATTTTTATTTATTTTTTATTTGTTTATATTTATATATATTTTTTTTATTAGAAAAACATTAATTAATTAAAAATATATATAGGGACTGCAGCTCCCTCGCAGTCCCAGATAGCCCATAAATGGCTAACAAAAAGGTGTTAGGGTGGGTAATGGTATTAGGGTGGCAAGGGCATTTTTAGGGTTTAGGGTGGGTTATGATGTTAGGGTGACATGGGCATTTTTAGGTTTTCGGTGGGTAATGATGTTAGGGTGGCAGATGTATTTTTAGGGTTTAGGATGGGTAAGGATATTTGGGTGGGAGGGTTATTTTTAGGGTTTAGGGTAGGTAAGGGTATTTAGGTGGCAAGGGTATTTTTAGGTTTTTAGGGTGGGTAAGGGCATTTGTGTTCAAGTGTTGTTTAGGTTTTATGGTGGGGCGATGAATTTGGGTGGCAAAGGTATTTTAAGGTGGGTAGGGGTATTAGGGTGGCAAGTGTATGTTCTGGTTTCGGGTGGGTAAGGGTATTGGGTATTTGGATGGAAAGGGTATTTTTAACTTTTAGGGTGGAAGGAGGTATTTGAGTGCAAGGGTATTTTTTTAGGGTGGATAAGGGTATTTGGATGGCAAGGTTATTTTTAGGGTTTAGGTTAGGTAAGGGTATTTGGCTGGCAAAGGTATTTTTTGAGTCTAGGGTGTGTAAGAGTATTTTGGGTGGGAAGGCGCAAGGGTACTTGTAGGTTTTACAGTGGGTAGGTGTATTTGGGTGGCAAGGGTACTTTTAGGTTTTATGGTGAGTATGGTTTCGAGGTTTGGTCAAAAAGGTTTTTTATATATATATATGTATACATATATATATATAGAGAGAGAGACAGAGAGAGAGAGAAAGAGAAAGAGAAAGAGAAAGAGAGAGTGAGATAGATAGATAGATAGATAGATAGATAGATAGATAGATAGATAGATAGATAGATAGATAGATAGATATGCATGTGTGTATGTATGTTGAGTGGAATAAAAGACGTGCCTGGGCCTACTTGCCAAATGTCCAGTCTTCAAGCTCACTATTAAACAAAGGGCACCACTCTGTTAGGTGCTAATTCAGATGATATTGTGTGTGAATATACATATCCAGGAACCAGGCAGTTGATTGTTCTCAATTAGTCAATGAGTTAAACTCCATGACTCAATTAAACTCGATTAATCTATGAAACTACTGGTCAGAGAATGCTTACCTTTTGACTGTAACATGCTTGTATTAAACCACTTTTCACAGTGTTTACTTCCCTATGATGCTCCCCAGCCACAAGCACGAATAAATCCCTCATTCTTTGCCTTACTTACAATTTTGTTTCTTCTTGTTAATCATAAAAAATATATGTTTCTCACAAAAAGCTACCCAAAAACAAAATAACAAATTCCCCCCATGTCCTGCATGTTGCTGATCCAGCCAGTTCTAGTTTTCGAGCCTATTGCACCAAATGTGCTGAGTCTTGTAGTTTAATGGTTTCTCAGCGCAGGTATAAGGGCCAGCTTTCTCCAGTTGACAGAAACCATGACTATCTCAAGGAACCCCTCCTGACATGGTGAAAGTGAAGAGCTGGGCAACCAAAGGCCTGGCATTTCCTCAAGATTCGTTATTTTTTTTATTGCAGACACTTAGCTCGCAATGGATTATATTTTGCCATTTTTATTGCCTTTAAATATTGTTTTGTGGCTTATACTATTTGTTAGTTCTCTGCTAATGGCAGCTTAAGTGGCCTATAAGCAGACCTACTGTTTTCAATACACTACATATACTTACAGCCGGCCTTGGGTCAGTCCTTGGCTCAAGACTGGTTGGCTTAGTTTTCTATTTCACTTGTATCCTCATTATAAAATTGCTGCTCTCTCTACTCATGTGTTTGTCCCAACCAGGGTCTCCCACGTGCGCTGTTCCCTCTTCAATTCCCCCTCTCTCCCTTCCTCCCTCCCTCTTTGATGCACCACTGCTCGACTGTTGCATCCCCATCTCTCTTGTTTTTTTTTTTCATTGCCCCCACCTTTTGTTTTTCCCATGCTCCTCCCCTCTGTGCATTTCCTTCTCTTGCTTCTCTTCCACTGCATTTTAAAAAACTTTTTGGCGCCCACAATGCTATTAGTGTGCATGCATCTTATGTTTTTTTCAAGGGTACTCATGTTCACATACGTGCAGCGTGCACCAAGGAATGGGCTCAAGCTTACTCAAAGATGACCACCACAGATGCATACACATTCACCATCTAAATAGGTTTGCTAAAATAATACTAATTAATATTAATGCATTCAATGATGGCCGCAGTGTTTGTGTCTAAATCTATGAAATTCACCTACCTTTGTGAGTCACTCAGCCCAGAGACGGCGACAATCGCGATCCTAACCTAAACTTGCAAGTTCAGCATATTTGACAAACTGTCTGAATTTCCACTTTCATAAATAGTCTACGAAGATAACATCTACACTTTTCGAATTTGGGAATCGTGATGTAAAATTTACATTTGCAAAATGTTTTTGTATACTTAACTTCAAATTCGAAGTGCAAAATCTTTTTTTGAATCAGAGCCCTGTAAGCAACCAAAGTGTTTTAGTGTGTGAGAAAGTAAGAGAGGACTGCACCCCTGAGAACACTGGCACTTATCTGTGCAGGGCGCTTGTCCTCAGTGATAGACTGCTAACCCTACAGCATCCATGCTTTTTCTAGGCTTCGCTTGGTCTATGAAAGACTTCGTGGCTTCAGCGTGTCTGCTCACTGGACATTCTCACTGAAGGAAGTCTCTGTTCAGTTTGCACCAGTGTTTTCAATACTCGGCACCGGTATTAATTTCAAAACAACGGCATTTGTTTTCCAAAGTCCACCATATGGTGGTGGTGAGTGTCTATATTTTTGCACAGTGATGATGCTAGGTCGTCAGGGCCATCTCTACAGTTTGAGGTGACCTGGAATAGTCTAAAATATCATATGTGTTTAAACTTGATCGGTAGTAGGTAATGTTGGTGCTGCCAACTGAAGCGGACATCTGTGAAGTATCTTGCGCCATGCAACTTATGTATTTTATACAGTAAGCGCTCCTTTAGAAGCAACACACAGATCACTTCGGAGGAAAATCCTCGCTTCCTTATGGAAGATGATGTCACTATTAGTTTAAGAGACTGAACTATTAGGCAAAAGGTCCTGGAAACGAAGAAATGAAAAACATGGACACGGGTAAATAAATCTTGTAATCTCTGGACGGCAAAATGCATGCAAGACATCCAGGGGTGTAGGAGACCCTACATTTCTGGGGTGAGACAGGGACAGCCTCTGGGACTTTTGATTGACCTATAGAAGGGGTTGTCTAAGAGCAGCAGGCTTCGATAAATGTACACAGTCACATAGTTATGAAATGCAATAGCAAGAAAGGAGGGCATGTCATTACAGTCTGTAGGTATGCTTTATTGTTAATTACATTTTGGAAAGCAATTAAAAAATATGTAAAAAAAAACATGATCTTTGCTTCTTTATGCACCAAGCAACAAGGATGGGAGAGAAAAAAAGGAAGAATAAACAAAATTTTCTTAGCGACATTCATAAACCTCAAAATGCAAATGGATTAAACAGAAACCATTATTTGTGCTGCAGGCAGTTATAATAAAATACTGAACTTATGTTTGAAAAAACAAATATTTTCTGGTGACATTCAGTGTGGAGGACAAATTTTTTCGCTATTGTCTTTATGTCAAATGATTACATCATCTCTTTATAAATGTTGCATATGGTATTATCCAGTCTTTTCTGTGACATATTTGATCTTCACGAAGTTTTCCATCGGTGGAGTCCAATGAAGTTTCTCTCAGCATCAAAGAAAATAGTGGAATAACTAAGATGACCTGTAGTAGGCCCTCAACCTAAGTTTAAAAAGCTCTCTCTTAGTTGCATTTTGACTGCAGGTTCTGGCCTTGAAGAGTACTTAAACATACTTGATAATACAGTTAACTGAGATGAGGGTAGCAAATGGTCAATTTCTTGGTAGAGAGCAATGGTGTCTTGTATGTGTCTTGGTGCCCATTTTTGAGGTTCCAATCCATGCTATCAATCTCTGCAATAAGCCCTCAATCTTTTGAAAGACAAAGCTGTAATCATTCATTGAATTTTAAAGTGTATGATTAATGTATCATGCTGTAAGGAAGTCACCATCCCTCTATTACCTCAACTAAACCTTGACTACCCACAGTTGCTATTCGTAAAGAGTGACCTGTATAAATGCTTAGTGAATTGGAATTTAGGAGCATTTTAGTCAATGGGACACCAATAAGTATCTGTTCTACTTGGCCCACAATGCAGGATCACTTCAAAACTTTTTGCCTTCGCCAGTCCTGTTTTCCGAACCTGTTTTTTTTGGGCCATTAGGACCCTGTGCACTTTACCACTGATAACCAGTGGTAATGTTCTTGTGCTTTCTTCTTTGCACATGGTTCAACTGAATTACATCCAATTGGCACATTTCATTTAATTATAAGTCCCTTGTAAAGTGGTACTACATGTCCCCAGGGCTTGTAAATTAAATGCCACTAGTGGACCTGCAGCACCAATTGTGCCACCCACATAAGTAGCCCTTTACAACATGTGTAATTTTAAGCTTACTGTTGGACTTTTGCTTATGCAGGGTCATCCCCAGTCTTTTTGCCTCCTGCCTCCTATTTTTTTCTGACCTGTTGCTGTTGGCTTTTCAACTCTGAGCACTTTACCATTGCTAACCAGTGCTAAAGTGCATATGCTCTCCGTGTAAATTGTATTTAATTGGTTTATCCATGATTGGCATATTTGATTTACTAGTAAGTCCCTAGTAAGGTGCACTAGAGGTGCCAGGGCCTGTAAATCAAATGCTACTAGTGGGCCTGTAGCACTGGTTGTGCCACCCACATAAGTAGCTCTGTAATCATGTCTCAGACCTGCCACTGCAGTGTCTGTAAGTGTACCTTTACACTATAAATTCGACTTGGCAAGTGTACCCACTTTCCAGGCCTAAACCTTCCCTTTTCTTACACGCAAGGCACCCCTAAGGTAGGCCCTAGGTAGCCCCAAGGGCAGGGTGCAGTGTATGGATAAGGTAGGACATATAGTAATGTGGTTTATATGTCCTGACAGTGAAATACTTCCAACTTCGTTTTTCACTGTTGCCAGGCCTGTCTCTCTCATAGGATAATATGGGGGCTACCTTTAAATATGATTAAAGTGTAGATTCCCCTAGAGAGTAGATGGACATGTGGAGTTTGGGGTCCCTGAACTCACAATTTAAAAATACATCTTTTAGTAAAGTTGATTTTAAGATTGTGCGTTTGAAAATGCCACTTCTAGAAAGTGAGCATTTTCTTGCTTAAACCATTCTGTGACTCTGCCGTTTTTGTGGATTCCCTGTCTGGGTCAGTTTGACAGTTGGGTTGTTTTTCACCTCGCACTAGACAGTGACACAAAGGGGGCTGGGGTGTAACCTGCATTTCCTGATTAGCCATCTCTGCTAGGAGGGAGGGGTGGAGTGGTCACTCTCATCTGAAAGGACTGTGCCTGCCTCTGACAATGCCGGCTCCAACCCCCTGGTGTGTGTCTGATGCCTTGCCTGGGCAAGGCAGGATTTCACAAGTAGGTGTGAGTCCCCTTTGAAGAAAGGTGACTTCAAAGACTAAAATGGGTATAAGAAGGGCACCCAAATCTACAGACTTTAGAAACACTTCTGGAACCAAGAGGAGCCTCTGCCTGGAGAAGAGCTGATAGCTGAGGAAGAAGTGCTGCCCTGCCTGTGACTGTGCTTTGTTGAGCTTTCCTGCAGTGCTGCTTCTGCCAGAGTAAGAGGGCAAAGACTGGACTTTGTGTGCCTTCCATCTTGTGAAGAAATCTCCAAGGGCTTGAGTTAGAGCTTGCCTCCTGTTGTTTGAAGTCACAGGGACAGCAAAGACTTCTCTCTGCCAGCACCTGGAGTCTCTGGAGAGACTCCTGCCCCGACAAGTGGTGCCCTATCCAGTCCCTGGGCCCTTGAAAGGAAAGCTGGTGGAATCCAAGGAAATCGACTTCGGATGACTTCGGACCGACGCCACTGCTGAATCCGGTAACGCCGCCTGCACCTGACGCCGTGACCTTCGCTGGAACGCGGCGCTCTTCGCAGGCCCGACGCCACAGCAGCCCCGCTGAAGTCCGCGACTCCGTGGAAGTCGCCGCACCACGTCGTGACCGACGCCGCTCGAAGTGCACGGATTCAATGTTTCGCACAGACGCCGCGATTCCCGACTTCGCACATCGGCTTGTTTTCACTCTTCACCAAAGGTACTGTACTTGGGGGTCTACACGACTCCGTTTCCGGCGCCGCTGGTGTCGGCTTGTTGGGAACGACTCCGTCACGACGCTGTGTTAACATCTCCTCAAAGCATTTTTGTTTCTAAGCACTATTTTTTTGTTTAATCTTTAAAAATTCATAACTTGACTTGTGTATGTCGGATTTTTGTCGTTTTGGTCTTGTTTTGTTTAGATAAATATTTCCTATTTTTCGAAACCGGTGTTGTGTCATTTTGTAGTGTTTTCATGAAATGACTGTGTGTGTTGGTACAAATACTTTACACCTAGCGCTCTGAAGTTAAGCCTACTGCTCTGCCAAGCTACCAAGGGGGTAAGCAGGGGTTAGCTGAGGGTGATTCTCTTTTACCCTGACTAGAGTGAGGGTCCTTGCTTGAACAGGGGGTAACCTGACTGTCAACCAAAGACCCCATTTCCAACACTGACATTTCAACCTGACAAAATAAACTTATTGCCAGGTCTAAACTTTCATATTTAATTCATATGTCATCCCTAGGGTAGGCCATAACCAGCCCATATTGTGGAGTAGAATGTATTTAAGATGTTGGCCATGTGGTTTTGAGTTTTATTTGTCCTGGTAGTGAAAAACTCTTAAATTCATTTTTCACTACTGCGAGGCTTGCAAGGCTTGCTTCTCCAATAGGAAAACATTGAGTTACCTTATTACTTTTAATAAGTGATAACTTCAATTAGTAACAGGTCAGAAGGTCAAGTTTGGTGTCTAAAGAATGGTAATTTAAAACCATTTTTTATGTTAAATTTGGATTTTAAGCCTCAATTCTGAAAATATCACTTTTAGAAAGTTGGCATTTTCTTTCCTAGTCATTTGGTGCCTGCAGCCTGGGTCCTAGGTCACATGACTTGGTGTAGTTGCCAGTTGGCCTTTGTGTATTCCTCCCAGATAGTAAGACAAAGGGGAGTTAGGTGTTGGCACGATGGAAGGGACAGAGCTGTTGCCAGGCCTAATTACATTTCAAAAGGGTTGCCTCGGCACACTCACAAATAACTTGACACCAGTCTATTGTCACCCCAGATCCCTTGGAGTCTGGCAGGGGAAGAAAGGAAATTCCAGAACCAGATGTGGGGGAAGCCTGGAAGGTTCTCCCACTTTAAAGCCTGGCACCAGCTATAGATACCGGACCATCAGATCAACTCTTCAATACACTCCTGGCACTGTGTAAAACTACAGAGGGACTGCCTTGTAGTTCAGGGTACTGCCTTGCTGCTTGAGGCATGCCTTGTTTCTCAGACGACTGCCCTGCTGGTTGAGCCCTGCCTTGTTTCTCAGAGGACTGCTCTGCTGCTTGAGGCCTGCCTTGTTCTCCAGAGGACTGCCCTGTTGCTTGAGGCCTGCCTTGTTCTTGAGAAGACTGCCCTGCTTCTTGAGGCCTGCCTTGTTGCTTGAACGAGAGAGGACCATCTCTTTGAACCCAGGACTACCAGAGTGACTCTAATGCTCAGATGGCTGTCCTCCTTTTATGGGTTACAGGGACAGAGCAAGCTCCAAGGTCCTCACTGCACCTGCCAAACTGACCTGCTGCAACATGCCCTTCCTAGACCTGCCTGAGCCCTGCTGGACTCTACTGGAATGAGTTCCTGATCCCCAAGAGGTGCCCACCCCAGGTCCTGGACCATTCAATTGCATTAGTTGAGCTCTTCCTGTGAAATCCTGATTCTTTTAACTCTGCACACATGACTGTGAGGGGGTAACCTTTTCAGCGGGACTAACCTTGTCCCTGAATCAATCCCACACTCCATCTTAATCAGTCTGAACGTATGGCTTTGTCTTCCAACCAGATAGCTACAGTTAGAGCTTTCTGCTTTTTTTTACTTAAACCTTTATAATTTCAGAACTTTAGTTCTACTGATAGCAGTTTGTCATTTTTGTCTCATTTAATTTATTGCATTTCACTTTGTTTTCTACATTGGTATGGGGTTTGCTTTGTGTTTTCACCTTACTACAGTTTGAGTGCTGGATAACTACTTTGCGCAGTGTCTCTGAGTTAAGCCTGGCTGCTTTAGCGCTAAGCTACCAGAGGGTTAAGCATAGGTTAATTTATTGACCTCTGTGGTTCACCCTGACCAAGATTGTGGTAGTTGCTTGAGACGGGGTTTCACCCAACTCAATCAAAAACCCAATTTCATACAGTATCCATCAGTCAATAACCACTTTTTACCCCAGGCCTCTAGAAGAGGCATATCAGAGAATGAAAGCTCTTAGAAACAATGCAATTAATATATCCTGGACAAGATATCTGGTTGGCAATTCACTAACATTAGCAGACAGCACCACTTCATTAAATGTGGTCCTGTATGTATGTTTTAGCCAAGAACTATAAGATTTCTAATTCCAGCTTCTCCCTTTTTAATAAAAGTATTATGTAATAAGCACTGCATTAAAATCTGCATAAGGCTCCCAACAGCGACATTTGTCCACAAGGGCAATCTCTGGGAATTTTCCTCAGGACCTACCTCACCATAGCTGCAGTGCTGTGGGGAATGTGGAACCAGGAAAATTGGTTATTATTCCTAGCCTCCCCACTAAACAATGGTGTGTTCATGGTTAATCATATTTTCAGCATATAACTCTGATACCATTTGCTTCATCGTTGCACAGAAGGGTGAGTGAGGATACAACCACAGACTGCTGAAGTGTATTGCTTGCTCTCTTATGGACGTAAGGTGAAAATTGAGGCACTGTATGCATTCAATGCAGCACAAAAGATAAAACACAACAAAAAAAAAGTAACTTTTGCTGTCAAGTCTGCTGGAAGAATTAGTGCAGATGGATGTCATGAGTGTAGAGTGCAAAAAATACAGATGATGGACGGAATGCTGAACAATGCAGACATTCACCCCCAGTCACAAAGATCTGGGTTTGATCCATCGGTTTTTTGCTTACCACACCACCCCAGTTTGGACTCAGCCATATGCAAATCAATCTTGACCCTGTTCCTCATGGGAACAGTACAGCCTGAACTGCCAAGCCAGGTCCTTCCTGGACCGGAACCAAGCATCCCAGGACCGGTTTCAGGGTATCACCCTTCATCAGCTAGCCTAGCTTGAATCCAGTGGCACAGTGAGCACGGGACCCATGTCTGGGCATACCCTCCCCACTTGGAGCAACAAATGCAAAAAGAACAGATGATGGACGGAATGCTGAACAATGCAAACATTCACCCCCAGTTACAAAGATCTGGGATTAATCCACAATTTCTTTTGCTCACCACACCACCCTAGTTTGGACCCAGCCATATGCAAATCAGTCTTGACCCTGTTCCTCATGGGAACAGTCCAGCCCGAGCTGCCAAGCCAGGTCCTTCCTGGACCGGAAACAAGCATCCTAGGACCGGTTTCAGGGTTTCACCCTTCATCAGCTAGGCTAGCTTGAATCCACTGGCGCAGTGAGCACGGGACCCACGTCTGTACATACACTTTCCACCTGGAGCAACAAATGCAAAAAGAACAGATGATGGACGGAATGCTGAACAATGCAAACCTTCACCCCCAGTCACAAAGATATGGGTTTAATCCATAATTTTTTTGCTCAACACACCACCCCAGTTTGGACTCAGCCATATGCAAATCAGTCTCGACCCTGTTCCTCATGGGAACAGTACAGCCCAAAGTTCCAAGCCAGGTCCTCCCTGGACAGGAAACAAGCATCCTAGGACCAGTTTCAGGGTATCACCCTTCATCAGTTAGGCTAGCTTGAAGCCAGTGGCACAGTGAGCATGGGACCCATGTCGGGGCATACCCTTCCCACTTGGGGCAACAAATGCAAAAAGAACAGATGATGGACGGAATGCTGAACAATGCAAACATTCACCCCCAGTCACAAAGATCTGGGTTTAATCAATCATTTTCTTGCTCACCACGTCACCCCAGTTTGGACCCAGCCATATGCAAATAAGTCTTGACGCTGTTCCTCATGGAAACAGTCTAGACCGAACTACCAAGCCAGGTCCTCCCTGGACCAGAAACAAGCATCCTAGGACTGGTTGCAGAGTATCACCCTTCATCAGCTAGGCTAGCTTGAATCCAGTGGCGCAGTGAGCACGGGACCCATGTATGGGCATACCCTTCCCACTTGGGGCAACAAATGCAAAAAGAACAGATGTTGGACGGAATGCTGAACAATGCAAACATTCACCCCAGCCACAAAGATCTGTGTTTAATCCATCGTTTTTTTGCTCACCACGCCACCCCAGTATGGACCCAGTCACATACAAATCAGTCTTGACCCGGTTCCTAATTGGAACAGTCCAGCCCGAACTACCAAGCAGGTCCTCCCTGGACTGGTAACAAGCATCCTAGGACTGGTTTGAGGGTATCACCCTTCATCCGCTAGGCTAGCTGGATTAAACCCAGATCTTTGTGACTGGGGGTGAATGTTTGCATTGTTCAGCATTCCGTCCATCATCTAATGTTTTTCAGGGCTTAAACCTGAAGCACCCAGGGAGAGTGTCAATGGGTGACGCTTTCCTCGTCACCCAGGGGAGGGCCTCGAGGCACCTTTGCTGGGCCGATGAGGTCACTCCCATAGGGGTTGGGATCTCCTCAGCCCAGCAAAGTTCAGCTCAGGCAGCCAGGAGTCTGCGCAAATCGCAGGCATGACCTTTGTTCAGCCTGACAGACACTCTTCATGGGGTAGGGGGGCGTGGCCCCTCGGCCCTAAAGGACGGGCCGCCACTGGCAGAATGTCAGAGTAGCACGCAGAGTGGGAACCTACGTACCCTTCTTCTTCACAGTGCCGTGCGACTCCATCCGCTCTACATGGTCACCTTTACCTAACTCAATCAGTTCTTCACTTTTTTTAAAACACTAACATTTCCACAAATGCAATTTTATATTGGGTGTTTTATGGTATGAAGTATATGTCGCATTTGGAGATGCTCTGTGCATTTAGAAGGGAGTCTGGAAAGAGTTCCCTTCCTACAACTACGCACCTTAGCCCCAATGGGATCCTTGTCTTTAATTCAGAAATTCCACAGAGGGACAAGAGGTGGGTCAGGCGCAGTTTCTATCTGTGAGAATCTTTACAATATCTACAAAAAGTACAAGGCTTCTGGTTGTGTGTTGCACGCATGCATCTCATTAAAAAGCATCTCATTTTAATGCTCCATGTGCATGCACAAAAATGCCCTTTTTTCGATCTTCATTAGCTTCAATCGGGAAAGAAATCCATGAATCAGACCCTTCTTTTAATAACTATTCTTAGGACGGCTAAGTGTGACATTCTAACAAGTCTTCGAATTTTAGGTGAGAAAGCTAGGGCCTATTAAGATCACATATTGGCCCATACTTGTCTGAGAAAATCACAAAATGTTAGTGCAGAAATTCAAAGTGTCTTGGCTTTTGGCAAAAGTCTTGAAAAATATTTTTGGGGGCTACTTAGTATTACAACTACACTATGGCATCAAAGAAAGTGATGTCACAGAAACTGATCTCAACAAGTAAATCAAAGGAGATACAGGTCGGCTGCCCACTCATCACTGTTCTCCTTCATAGTATCTCGCAGGTTGACGTGGTCGTTCATCTTTCTAATGTAATTAAAAAAGGACGATTATACTAGGTAATAAGAAGCTGTGTTATTTGCGCCACTATGACATTATAAAGCGTTGTTGTTATCAGTAGTAACAGTAGTAACAGTAGTAGTAGTAGCAGTAGTAGTAGTATTGGAAGTATTGCAGTGACATTGGCAGGAATGTTTGTAAAGGAAGGGTGGCCAGACGAGACATATCTGCTGAATCCACTGAATACCAATGAGCCTCTTGTCAAATGTTTGCTGATGAGGAGAGCAGGAAGTGGTATTAAATTCCCTCTCTCAGGGGGAATAATTTGGAGTCTAGTGGTCTAGTGTTCAAGTTGCCGATTTTGGAAAAAAGGGACTTGGGCATAAACGCTGGTTTTGACACATCTTAAAATCATGTGATTCTTGGCAAATCACTTAATCTCACTTTGCCTACAAATGTTCAAATGTGAAATTCTGTGATGTAATATAAATATGTAATCTCAAAATGCAAACTGCCTTCTAATGTACATGATCTTGTATTGTTTCCAAACACCCTTCATAACATACAAAGTTCTACAGCTAGGTCTCCGCTAGATAAATAGCAACACATACCTACACCTTGACCAATGTACTAAGAACCTATGACTGGCTTCATACCGAACACCCCCACTTGTATCTTTATCAAATTCACCATATGGTTTTCATCTGCACAGTTCATCTTTATCAGTACATGTTTGATCAATAGGCACCAAATCATGCATAACAAATAAAGCACAGGTGTACTCATTGACCAATCTAGGGAAATACCCATTCAATTCTACTGAAATATCCATTACAAAGATATTAAATAACAGGATGCAGAACAAACATCCTTATTTTACATGTGCCATTTCTCTACCATGCTCTCATTTGACAGTCTCACCCCAGCCCAAATATTGATATGTATGTACAATTGAGATTCATGACCAACTAATAATATGCATAACTGTGAGTAAGTGCGTTTTACAGTATGGATTCAAATGTTAATTTAGACTCTAGCGTGGACATCCTGCCAGACTACAAATCATCAGAGGCTACGGCCACCACTCCTCAGGCAGAGGACCACCATTCATATTTACAGATCCCTACCTTGCTGACAGGGATCTATAAACTTCACTGTCAGTTGCTCTGAAGGTAGAAGAGTTTGCCAAGCAGGCAAAAATGTACAAGGTTGTTCTTGAAAATCAGAAAACAACATGGCCCTAACATGGGACATTTCTCCACATGCATCGGGGCCATTGTCCTATTTCCATTCCCAGAACAGTCATTCTCTTAATGGGGGGTTGGGGTAGTTTCGTTTTTGGAAACAGGGTAGGGGTCAGGATAGATTTTTTTAGGGCTTTGGGAAGGTGGGGGTGCCGGGGTAGTTTAGTTTTATGGGGCAGGCTTTAGGGGGTCAGGGTAGTTTTTTTTTAGGGTTCAGGGCGGGTGGGGGGTTGGGGTACTTTCGTTTTTAGGGGTTGGGGTTTGGGATCGTTTTTTTTTTAGGGTCAGGGCGATTGGGGAGGTCGGGGTACTTTAGGTATTGGGAGTGGGGGTAGTTTTGAGCCTCAGGGCGGGTAGGGGGGTTGCATGAAAGAACCACGCATGCCGTTTCGCATGCCATTTCCACACATGCCTTTACTAAAATTCATTGTGAAGGCATGTGTGGTAGAGGCATGCTTGGAAACAACGAGGTTGTGATTATGACCACGTTGTTAAGGCATACATGTTCCAGCATGCGTGGTTCCATCATACTATCTCCGGGGACTCTGATCAGTTAGGGGTGGCTGGCCTTTGAATAAAAATGCAACCAAATCGTTCCTACACATGCACAGCTTTGGTAATACGTGTCGTCCTTCTTCATAGATGCAATAGTTGCAGCTTAAAGGGGTAATCTGGGGACACCAGTTGGTAGAGTCTTCAACAGCTGCGTAGCAAGGTGACTGCTCCTTCTTTTAAAAGCACAAGATTACGCAACAGTACCATGATCAAGCCAGTGGAGCTTGTAACAGGTTACTTCTAGGCATATTGATACTCACCTTTTCTCTATGTCATTTCTCTTTTGAGTGAATCATATAAAACTAAGGGAAATGAGGTATGCATCTTAGTAACAGCTTCGATGCCCATTTGGTTTTGGCCACGTAAAATTGAAATTGATTATTTTCCAGGATGGTCCATATTGAATTGTACTTTTCTGTTTTAAATGTTGTATTAAATCCATGAAACATGGCAGTATGATAGTATCAAAGCTTCCACACTACCCTTACCTTCACACCTAACCTAATATTCAATTAATATTAAGGTTTCATAAAGTTTCTCAAACGTTGGGATAACCCACATTCATTCCTTAGGTCTAACCCTCATTTGGATGTGATTTCTAAGGAAGTTCAGCCTTTTACCAAAAGAAAGGCTGAAAGTCACTACACAAAATAAATACCAAAGTCGTGGCTATGATGTATTTATCTTGAGTGGTGTATTCCTACCAGTTACAGAGCCAGATACTTAAACAACCATACATCCGGTTCTAATGCAATTTGGCCCTAAGCATCACCCTGAGTTAAAATAAACCTAAATATTATATGAGGCATAAACCCAAATTTCATAATGCATTATTAAGATCACGCAAAGAGTAGTGGGAAGCAAATAAAGACAGTTTCTTTCCTGTCTGCTGGGGACCCATTTCCACCTTTATCCCTAGTCTGGATATGGTGGGACCAGAAATAAGAATATTTGAGAATTTGGTACTTGAGAAAGTAAAAAAATTGTGCAAATTCACTCCTAAGCCTGACCCGAACCTTACGAAAAATGAACAACAGACCTTGCTGAAATTACAGCAAAACAAGAATATTGTTATTAAACCTTGTGACAAAGGGGGAGGGATTGTGTTACTTGAAACAGATCAGTATAAGCAGAAGGTTAACCTTATGCTAGGAGTATCAGAACATTATAGCAAAGCCAACAACAGTTGGCAAAAGGAAATAAAAAAGGCAATTCAGGAAGTGAGTCTGAAAGCATACAATGAAGGATTGATTTGTGACAAGGAATATGTATTTTTGAATCCCACAACTACCAGAGTTCCTATTCTTTATGGTTTACCGAAAATACATAAAAATGAAATAGACCCTCCCTTTCGCCCTATAGTTTCCACGGTAGGGTCCATTACTGAACCACTGTCCAAATTTGTGGAAAAATTCCTGAAAGCAAGAGTGGTACAACTCCCTGCATATATTAAAGATACGGGCCATATTAATTCAAAACTGGAAGGGGCCAGTTTCAACCCAGATACTGAGTTCTTGGTGACTATGGACATCGAGGCTCTGTATACGAACATCCCCCAGTATGGAGCTCTGCAGGCAGTACGCCAACTATTTGCTAAGGAGGGAATGACTGATCACTTGCTTTTTGTTCTAGACTGCTTAAAGATCGTCTTGGAAGGTAACTTTTTTGAATTTGATGGGAAAATGTACCAGCAGAAGAAGGGAGTAAGTATGGGGGCAGCGTGTGCCCCCAGTGTTGCGAATATCTATGTGGGTCTATTCGAACAGACCCACATTTATAATGAAATGGCCCCTTTTTATGAGAACATCAGGTTATGGTCTAGATATATAGACGACGTGTTCTTCATCTGGTCAGGACATGAAGAAGAATTGAATGAATTCTGTGAATGGGTCAATTTATGTGATACTAACCTCAAATTTTCCGTCCATAGAAGTAGGGACAAAATTGAGTTCCTAGATATCTGGATAAAAAACCATAACTCACAGTTAGAAGTATCATTATATATAAAATCTATGGCAAAGAACACCATTTTGCACTTTGATAGCTATCACCCAAGATGCCAAAAACAAGGAGTTCCTTTCAGTCAATTTCTCCGGATCCGCAGGAATTGCACAGAACTTAGTGAATACAATATACATGCAGATGTTCTCCAAAAAAAACTGTTGCTGAGGGGCTATCCCAAGGGATTGATCAGGGAATCATATAAACGTGCGAAATACTTTAATAGAGAGAGTATGTTTCAACAGCGTACAAAAGAACTGAAAGCACAATTAGTTTGTGTTATTCAACATTCTAATATGAATGATAAAATCAGGAAAATTATCAATAGTAATTGGCAAATCCTGAATAGCGATCAAACTGTTACTCCTCTAGATAGACCTATTCTGGCATTTAAGAAAAATCAGAACATTCGTAATAAATTGGTTAAGGCAGCTCTACCGAGAGATAGCGAACTCAGTCAAAAGTCCTTCACCGGATCAGCCCCAGTGAGGGGGAACCACAAATGTGGGACTTGTAAAGCATGTCCTAAAGCTGTAGTGAGTGATCTTTTAGTGTGGAATCAAAGGAAGTACGAGTTATGCGATATGACTAATTGTAGAACATCAAATTGTATATATTTGATTACCTGTCCCTGCCCGGCTGGGTATGTGGGAGAGACTGGACGTGAAATGAGAGTTAGAATTTCAGAACATCTATCTAATATTCGAAACAAGAGGGAGGGAGCTCCCTTAGTACAACACTGGTTGAAAGAAAAACATTGTCTGGATGAAATGTCTTGGACAATTTTGGAAAAAATTAAGGACATTCCAGGGAAAGAAAGGGAAAACATAAGAAAAAAACGGGAGGTTTTTTGGAGTTTTTCCTTGGATACATACTGTAATGGGTTAAATGAATGTATGCCTTGGGAAAATGCTCTAATTTGAATGCCCTCTTGTAACCAGCACGTTCTTCTGTTAAAATCCAGAAGACTTTAATTAGTTCAGTGAGTTTATATGATCATTTTGTTAGGGTTGACGGTTCTTAGGTTATTTTCTAATTTCCTTTATTTTTTTATTTTTTTCCCTTCTGGCATTCCAAGAGCTGCCCGATCTCTGATGACTATTACCACACTGCTGATAGTATGCATGTTTTTTTTTTTTTTTTTTTCTGATTGGAATCGATTTGACCAGATAGAAGGGGCTGTGGCTCAATGACTGTAACTAAGAGTCAAGTGTGTGACTCCCAAGTGAAAGTGTCTTATTTTTCTTTTCTTTTCTTCTTTTCTTTTTATTCTTTAGATGTCCCCCATGTTCATTATCAGTAATATGAATTACTGTATTTGAACAAATCTTTGTATCCATTGGAGCGTACTTGCACAGTGATACTATTAGAATCAAAAACCATTTGGTTTTAACCCCATTCCAAGATGGCCGACACTGTTGCTGTGAGAATCGGCAACTCCGTAGTCTCGCGGTGTTTTGACCGAGATTTAGAACAGGTTGCCTGACTTTAAAATGGAGTCAGCACCATCCGGCAGTTCTTACATCTGATGCCCGTGATTGCTGTTTTTTGGAAGAATCTGCGAAAAACGAAGGTATGCTCGCTGATAGGAATAGAAGCCCATGTTGAAAATATATAGGGGACATAGAGGTATAGCGCTAGTTTCCTTTTAAAATTTATAAAACGATTAAGATCTGTGTGCTCATGTCTTTTATCAATAAGAACATGACGCTATATAATTTGTGGGATTTAAATTGAGCGGAGTTTCCATTTGGAATTAATGTTGAGAGACAGACTTTTTGCTAAAGAGACAGAAGGGATCGGTCACTGTTGACGAAACTTTTTTACCGTACTGTTGTTTTTCTCTCTGTATGCAGACAGAGGAGGTGAGAGAACCTTTTGGAGGAACCCCCCAGAGAAATTTCTTACTTAAAAGATCATTTGGGTAGGTGAAGGAATTAGCCCTTTGTCTCTTGGTAGAGGACCAGGCTGCATCACACCCCATCCCTTCCCTCTCCCTTCCCTCTCCCTTTCCTCTCCCCTTTTTCCCCCCCTTCCCCTTTCCTTCCCGCCCCCCTTCTCCCTTTTTCAGTTATTTAGTATGTTTTGGTAAACAAAATGAGGTGATTATATAAATATATATCCGGTTATGTGTTTTTACAAGGACTTACTCGTGAATTGAAGTAGAAACTAGAAAATTGAAACTTGTCTGCACTATAATTGAGGAAACTCAGCAACACCGTCGCCGGGTATTTATTTATTTATTACTTACTTTTTAATGCTGTTATTGGTGGCTATATACACAAGGGTGATGGCGGTGTGTTTAATTATTTGTTCAACTCACTTTTATTTGAAGTTCTCTTACTTTTCTTTTTTATTGATTCACATCTCACTTTATTCTTGCTTTGGTGTTTTCTGTTTTCACTTCATAATTTATCGGTTGTCGATTCTGTGGTTATTAGTCACGGGTGGATAGTGGAATCTCAAGAACCTGGATTAAAATGCATTATCCTTTTTTACTTTGTATCTATCAGAATTTATCCGATGGGAAAGATGAGAACTTATTTAATCTACGATATTATGTACTAAGTATGGAACAGGAACGGCCATGAAGAAGGCGGCTTTTCAAATTTGGTGGTTTCCGCCGAAACGCGCGTAGGCTTTGTTCCTACGATTGGTTGGTTTTTGTATGGACCCTGAATTTATGGGGCTGAAATAGAAGTTTTTTTCTTATCAAGGAAGATGGAGACTCAAACAGGAATTGAATAACAATATGATATTTATGTGAATATTTTTTCAGCTCCAGAAAAATAAATTGTATGTTCTTAATTTGTATTTCACTGTACTGTAAGATAATTTGTGTGTATGTTTGTGTAGTGTCGTGGGTTGATTATTTTCATTGTTTTGTCTGATGTGTTAGGTTGTCTCCGTTTATTAATTTATATATAGGTGTAAATATTTATATAAATATTTTCTTGTTTTCCCATGTTCATTTGTATATATTTGTATATTCGAATATTGATTTGTGCCGTTGTTTGACATACATTTGTAATAAATATTCTTTTTTGAAATTTCGTTACAGCTTTTTTTTCTATGTTAGATAAAAGTGAACATTGATTGTAGCTCATTACTTTTTCTTGTATTCAAGTGTTATTCCCTGGATGGGCTACTTATCACACCAGGGACCCTCGATAGTCTTTTTTGCTGGGGAGTCTAAGTCAGCCTCTACAAATCTAGTGAGCGGACTTCCGGTCACCCTTCCCTTGCAGTACATCACCACGGTGGTCAACAACAGCTAAGAAGCGCCAGATAGTTACTGCATGTTACTGCACTGTCAAAGAACGACCACAGGTAACAAGCCAGGAAACAGCAGGACTCTTAAGAAAAATATTAAATATGTTAGAACCCGGTGGGGAAAACCGATTAATGTGTGAAATCCGTATACACAATGTATGTGCATTTTCTCAATTGAACTCCAGAACCATGAAAGAAAACATATCTACGCTCAATGTATTTGTTATGAACAGCATTGATTGTTAGCAAGCCAGCTGGCTGAAATATGAAGTCTCAGTCCCATTCATAACCAATGTCTTCGCAGTCTGTTCCTGTGCGTTCTGTCGTGAATTCTACCATCCTGAGTGCCTGAAGGAAACCCATCATCTGGGTCTCTGCGTCCTGATGATGGTATCTCTGCCCCACACCACACCCCGAACGCACACACCGTTGCCTCTCCACTCTGTTTCCACATGCTGTCTCAGGTACTGGTGTGGAGCCTCCACTGGGTGTGTGACTGAGCGGTGTGGACAGGGTGGCTCCCCTGCTAAGGCTCCATGCATGAGCCTATTGCTCTGCCCTGCCTTCAACTCAGTTGCCATAGGTGGCATTAAGCGCACTGACAGCTGTAGAAAGAAGTAAACACATAGAATGTCTCTTGAATATAGGCATTGCAGATTTTGACTGCGATGATGCACTGCACTCTGGGCAAATTCATTTAGTGAAGCACTTCTCTCCATATGTCACAAACTGCTGATCCAAAATGCCTAAAAATACAGAAGTGATGAGTGCATACTCTCTTTGCAGCGCTTCCCCAAAAGGTCGTGAATAGTATTATATTACATTACAATCAGGTCCCTAGAGCTTCCGCAGCATGAATGCTAAGATATTTAAACCAGCACAGTTGCAGATTTCCCAGAAGGACACCATGTCTAATGAAAGTTGCAGTGGATAACTTTACATTTGTAGATGGCATCATCATCATCTGTCAGGATCAAAGGAGAGAAAAATAACTCACTATTTATTAACATTCATAAGATAATTTATCCTTGCTCTAGACCTCAGGATAACTATTCATCTTCAAATCTATGCACACGCTTAAGATGGTCTTCAGACCATTTGATAGTAGCGTGTGCTAGATTCCGCTGCACACTTCTTGAAATGGGTCGTACGTATAAGCAATTCATAGGTCTAGCCTTGACTAGGCTTTGGATGGACCACCTTTTGAACATAGACTATTTTCTTTGGTTGAAGAGTTAGGTAGCCGGTACAATGTATACTCTTTGAATCTGGCTATATCCTTTCATACTACGTGCTTAAGATACTCTTGATAAAGTAACCTTCCCAGCATGATTAATCTTCAAACAGATTTGTATAGAAACATAATGTAAAATTCAATTTACCTGTTTTTGATTATACTTGGGTTAGCTGTGACCAGCTGGGTCTTGGCTCCAACGTCTTTACTGTAGTCGCTAGACAAAGGAGGGAGATTGCACCTGTGGAAACAAAATCTGTTATTTTTTAGTGTCTCACTTAAACACTTTTAAACACTGTCATTGGTCAAAAATAATCAATTTTAACTATAACACAACCCAACAACCCATCTCGTCAAGAAATCTTAAAAGCAAAGGCAAACGCTTTTGGCTTTCTGCTGACGTCTCCATTTATGTGGCAATACTATACTAACAGTTGAAGGAAATGTGCAAATTATGCACAGGAATACAGTACAGGGAAAACATTTATCTGACAATGTAAGGTAGCTAGAATGAAACAATTTAATATTGCACTATAGATTGTGGTACCCGAATCTCGTCCAGGATGGCCCAATATGAGCCACATTTTGCGATATGCATATTAGATTATTTTAAAGTCATTGGTCATACTAAACATCAGCCATGGCCACTGCTCTTGCGGACCAAAGTCGGACACACCTTACAGCAGGAGTCTAATTCTATAAATGTGTTATTTCCATGGAACAGAGAAGGTTAAAGGAAAAGCAAAGAACTGGTTGTTTTCAGACAGTTACTCCCAACTGCTGTCAGTCCACCAAATAGTGAAGAAAGCTTAATCAATAGTACCGTTACAGGACACGTGATCATGTTTACTGAACCATAAACGAACAAGTCATTTTCACACAGAGTGTATCACATCAGAGACAGAGAATGAGGGGAAAACACAAATTCTCATGAACTAAACTACCCCATCGCCTAAACTCAGGATCTCTAGGAAACAAACTAATAAACAGGCATGTGTGCCAAATTGTCGAAGCAGCACACATTATTAAGATGAAGAAAATAGGCTGTATCCTTTTACCGCTATACGTTTCTAGATCATGAATACAAAACATCTAGTTAACTGATCGAATAATTATGGAAAATGTATGTAAAGCATATTTCACATCTTTTTCCAAAGGCGCTCTAGGCATTCTGCTAGCTGTCTGTGATGTCTAAACAGGATATGCAGTGAGGGGAATATAGTTAAACAATTACAGGAGCACATTAAAGAATGCTTATTGACTTAGCATCCTCCACACTACCAGTAAAAGTTTACAAACTTTTAATGAAAGCTTTGAAAAAAAAGATATTTTTAATGCCATGTGTGGGGCACCTTGGGGATGTAAGAAAAGTATCACTGAATTGGCAATGCAAAAATGAGTGATAACTTTGATCTACTTCATTAACCTCGGTTTTTTGAGATTCAGATCCTTTGTGCTCGGAGGACCTATTCAGCGGAATGGCCTCTAAATCCCACTCCCTTGCCAATAATATCTTTTGGGACAAAAAGTCTCCTGCATGGTCTTGGAATGCGTGTTGCCATGCCCATCATAATTTTGGTCCTGTGTAGACCTTGTGTTTTTCTGTTACCCCAAAAGAGCCCAGCCATCACGGAAGTTCACAAATTGGCTTTCTATTATCAAGCATTGGCAAAGCCAGTAGGTCTTGCCTATGCAAAAACTATTGGCTTTGCCAATAGATTTAGTGATGTGCACCAGCTTGGCTGCTGTTTAGCAAGGCTAAAAGTTAGTTACGCAGAACAGTGTTTTGGAGTGAAGTGTCGTGAAGTGGAGTGTCATAGTGTTGTAAATTGGAATAAAGTGGCATAGAGTATAGTGGCATAGAGTGGAGTGGCATAGAGTGGAGAGGCGTGGAGTGGTGTAGAGTTGTGCAGAGTGGAGCATCGTACAGGCGAGTTGTGTAGAGTTGAATGTCATAGGGAGGAGTGTCACAGATTGGAATGGCGAAGACCGGAGTAAAGTGTCGTAGAGTGTCATGGAGAGTCAGAGGAGAGTGGTATAGAGTGTAGTTGAGTGACATGGACTGGAGTGTCATAGAGAGTCAGAATAGAGTGTCATACAGTGGAGAATCATAGAGTATTGTGTCATGGAGTGAAGTGCCAGTGTGGTAGATTGCAGTATTGCATAGTGTCCTAGAGTGGAGCAGATGGGCGTAAAGTGGAAAAGTGAACTTTGTCTCTATCTGGAACCACTAAAAAGGCATATTTCAACAGTTTTTCTTTGACTTCATTTGTTTGTTTCATATCATAACAGCTTAAACTTCCAAATAATGAGTAGAAAAATTCCAAGTTGTTCCAAACAGGTGCACCCAAAATGTGTTGTCCTGGCTGCAAAAATCCATAAAATAACATGGCATTTGTCACAGATACAACTGTCACAATTGGAGCCCAGGAAACACAGACTGTCGGGGGGACCCCCGAAACAGTTTTCACACTGTCCTTTCCAATCTTTAAACAAGAATACTCGTTGTAACTGGAAACCCAGTCTCCAGGCTTTCATAAACTCAGGGCTCCAGCATTCGCTTAGACAAACACATTCCAACATTGATATGATGTATATTATGTAAATAATATAATGAGGCACTCCAAGGGCCTTGATGAAGGGTGAATTCCGCATCTCTGGAGTTAAAGGTTTTAGGGGTTTTATTAGCTCGAGGAGTGCAGGATTAACAGGGACTAAAAACTGTTTGGGTTATGCCTTTGATCAGGCAGTATGGGACTCTCATAATCCGGGATTAAATGTGTCTTGTCTCTTGTATATGATGTGTATAATGTAAATAGTGTACTAAGGTTCTAAATGCGCTTTATCGCCTAAGCTTCCAAAAGGGCAATATAACCAATCAGCTTTCAATTACCAAGTATAGTGTTTAGGAATTAGCTAAAAACACTTTTGTTCAAAGGCAAGCAGACATATAAATATGCATGCAATATTCTTCAATGTGTGGCTCTGAGAGCAAGTCTTGCAGCCTCAGGAGGTTAGAAATTTAAGGATAATGACATTTAAGAATGACCAGCCCTCACACCAAGTTGCTTTGCAGGAGGTGACACCCAAAACACACTTCCCACGCCGAGTGTTGCAGATAACATTAGCTTGCTACAATCAGAAATTCAAGAAAAGAAAGGTGTTCATGGAAGGCACCAACTGTGAGTTCCTTGTTCTCGCGATCCCTTTCTGTTTTCTTCACACATCCCATAAGTCCAGATGAAGCCATACAGTGTCCACAGAAACATGAATTGCAAAAATATGAATGGAAATGCTAATCTCGTGAGTCTAGTTTGTCTTTCTAGATTTCAAGTCTGCATGCCTCAGTTCTCCAGCTCCCCACCGTTTTCTATCTAATCTAACTTGTTGTTTTTGTGTGGTGGATCGCCATAGAGTATAGTGAGGCATCATCATATATGACAGAATAAGGCAATATGCTGACAAGCATAATTTTAGAAAATGGTTAATGGCGCACTTGGGGCCATATGTACAAAGCCTTTGACTGGTAAAATGCCTTTTGGCATGTACCATCTCCATTATGCGAGTTGGTAACCTTTTACCGACTCACAAAATGGGTTTGCAAGAATGTTTTGTGACTGGGAATGCGGTCACAAAACATTTACAGTTACCACCAACTTCATGTTGTTGGTAACCCATTCGCAAATGGGAAGGGATCCCCAAGGTAGCCCTTCCCCTTTTCAAATGGGGGTGCAAACATTTTTTAAGAGCAGGCACTGGTCTCAGGGACCTTTTAAAAAAAAACAGGCTGCATTACAAAAATAAATTGCTTTATTTAAAAAGCAATCACAGATGTGGTGGTCTGCTGATCCTAACACACCACCATCCCCATGACTGTAGACATTCACAGTGGGTCGCAAATTGCGACCTGCCTCATGAAAATTGATGAGGCAGGTCCCTTTGTGACACACTGTGAATTGCTAACAGTGTTGAAGACACTGTTTTACATTTGGTATTGAGACTCGCAATTTGAGAATCGCAAAAATTCTGAAATTGCGATTCGCAACACCAAAAGGTCGTATATCTGGCCCTTAAAGTTAATGGCAGTGATCAGAGGGCATACATCTGAGACCTGTCTGCAGAATCCGGGCCATATGTACTATTTACTGGTTGCAAAATACTGCTTGCAATTTGTGACCAATATTTTTGCTACCAGAAAAGAGATTTAAAGCTCAGCATATGTATTAATAGGTTGGTTTTTAAAAACTGAAATCATAGTGGGTCAGCATCTGACCTACCTCATCGATATTAATGAGTCAGCCACCAATTGTGACCCACTGCGGTTTGTTGCCAACACAGAAATGGAAGTGAGCTGGAGTCAGCAGACCACTATGTCTCTGATTGCTTCTAAAGGAAAACAGGCTGTGTTAAAAAAATGGCTTGATAACTGTTTTTAGACTAGGCAGTGGTCACGTTTCATGAGCAATACACACTTACTGCACCCCTACTGGGCCTGTGCATGATGCTATAATGGGAGCATCACACATATCATGATTCTGTTATTCATGAAAAGAACAAAAAAATCTCTTGTGTAAATAGACTGCAGGTCATACAAAAGCTTTGATTAAGTTCAGAGTGAGCTCTCTTAGGCTCTGTTTTGAGTTGTGGGTGTGTCAACACATAATTTATGAAGTCAGTTTGCCAGTGGGAGAAGGCTGGTCATGGGGATCAATTTTGGGCATATGAGGATACCATGTTTGGGGCTTGATATGGAGAAGTGTGGGCAGTACGTTGTCAGATAAGTGAGTTTGTGCATGGATTATCAAAAGGCATGTATATGGTCAGCATTTAGAGGGTGGATGGCATGACACCAGGCATAGGCTAGTCTTGGAGGGATCGAATGAAGGATGCCATGTGTAGGCTTTTTGAAGGTGTGGAAAATATTGAAGGCCACTCAGTCCGGGCTACTTTTTTAAGGTTAGGGTGCCCAAAAAAAAATAGGTATGGACTCCTTTGATTGTTTACTGCCACAAAAAAAGCTAATTTTGTGTAATGCTAAGTTAGAGAGCAAGAAGCCCAATTTTGTTTGATGCAGTAGTTACATGGCCATTTTGTGTGTGTGTGTGAGTGTGTGCGCACACATGTATGTGGCATGGGTGCAAATGTGTTTTGGAGGCTGTGTGCAGGATAAGATGCTAGGTCATGGATGTTGATTTGTGTGTTTTGTTTAGGAGGGAACAGATTGGCAACTATACACTAATGCATCTTTTGGGGTGGGGGCAGGATAGCAGATAAGGGGTTTCTAACAGTTGTTCCCAAACTGTGCACGGCAGCACCTTGGTGCACAACAAAATCTAGTCAGGGGCGCTGCGTTCGCAATTCTGAGCCAAGACCATCTGAATTACACAGGCGCTTGGAGTGCAGGCCGAGTGTGCTGAGGCTGGTGCCCAATAGGTGGTGCACTTACTTCATTATCATCACGTTTAAACCCTAATTTGTAAAAAGTCTTTACCTCTTCCTGGGGCTCTCAGAAAACTGTTATCCCAATCTAAACGTGAATTATAACGCCCACCTGTATTTATCAAACCACAAAAAAGTTTGTGTTTTTTGTGCTTGAAGACACTTGAAATTGTTTTTAACATAAGAGATCTGTAGTTTTAACTGTGGGAGTTCAGAACTGCTTCCCTTTTGTATTATATAATATAGTGCTTGCTATAAAAAAAAAAGACAACATTGTGAAACCTGACTTAATCCACTTGTGATGTACGTCTCAACTGCAGAACGTTGTGTTCCAGTTAGGTCACTTTACAACTTGTTTGCAATAGAATTATCATTGTGCGACCCTCAGCACAGTGAAGGCAGACTTACTTGTTACTGCGCGTGTGAAATACTTTTTAGATGAAAAATAAGCTGGTTGCAGCAGATGCATTCATTTCAGCTGTCCATAGAGGACAATTACCAGTGCTTGAAATGGAAAAAATAAAGTGCAGGTACTCTGTGCTTGTTTCTGAGAAGTGCCGGTACTCCCCAATTAAAAGTATTAAGTTTTTCTTGAGATGTGCCGGTACTCTCCCGCTCAAAATAGAAAAGTGCCGGTACTCAGTACCGGACAGTACCGGCCCATTTAAAGCACTGACAATTACAACAAATATCACAGAAAGAGATTATTATTGGTGTGTATGCCAAACCACAGAACACACAATAATAAACCTTTACAAGTGAAACCTTTTTATGCACTTTTAATAAATCACATCCTACGGTTCAATGGGTCTGTCGATTATGCAATTATGTACTTCAATCTAATGTTTTGAAATGTAAACTAACTCAAACAGGGTTGTGCTTTATATGAATTGACAATGGTGTTTTTGAGAACTTCACAGTCTCTTATAAATGGGGAGATATGTTTGCTGACTCCTTATGTAATTAGTCCAAAATCATCCAAAATTGATACAGCGGAGTTATATAATGTGTCGCTAGTCCAGGTAATGCAGATTCTATCTCTTTTTCCTGTTCCCTTTAAGACCACAACCTGGGGACAAGGAAGAAAGAGCAAAGTCAAATTTGACACCAGAAGCAAACAAGAAATGGAAAAGTCAATAGGTCTGGCTTTAAAGTGCTAACAAAGGCAAACAATATTTATTTATACCATAATTTGTTTTCTTGTCTTTACATGCTGTGTTTGCCTGCATTAGCATAGCGTTTCTTAATATTTTGACTTGTGTGGACCCCCCACTGAATCATTATTGGAAGCCGTGGAATCCCACTGAGTTATTATTGGAAGTCAGAGTCCCCGGCCTAAGCAATTTCTGTGATTTGAACCTCAAAAACAAAATATAAAAACACAAAAACAAGTAAACTCTTGACAGATGCTCATATATTGAAATACCTCATTTAATTCAAAAGCAAAGATAGAAAAAAGTTTTCAAGTTTTGATTTTTGCCTTTTTATTTGTATATACTGTTGATTTTAATCAATTAATTTGAATATTATTTAATTTTGAAAAGCAGTCGCAGACACCTTGAGTAGACCTCATTAAAACTAGACATTTTGGCTTAGTCAATGCCTGCCATCTAAAGCAATCATTTAGTAGAGGTCCCTTTTGAGTCAGGCACACCTCCCTGAAGATTCTTCAAAAAAAGAAACAGTATTACAAGCAGTTAACAGAAGCTACCAAAAAAAAGTAATGTAATGGGAAGCCATGGCCCCCGACTAATTAGTCAAGAGAGCCATGAGTCGAAAAAGTTTGGAAACCACTGGGTCTCCACCCTGGGTATGAGCTGGAAAGCATTTGTGGGTGTGAGTTTGGCCTATATTCTGTACAAATGTCAGGAGTGCTAGTTCCAAGGGTGAAGGATGACCAATATGGGTAGGGTTATCAAATGACTATGGCCCTCATTACGACCTTGGCGGGCGGCGCTGGGCGGCCGCCAATGCGGCTGCACTCCCGCCGCGGCCATCAGGAGATCCCCGCTGGGCCGGCAGGTGGAAACCTGGTTTCCGCCCGCCGGCCCAGCGGGGATCTCGGCCGCAACACAGGAGCCGGCTCCAAATGGAGCCGGCGGTGTTGCGGCCGTGCGACGGGTGCAGTTACACCCGTCATGCTTTTCACTGTCTGCATAGCAGACAGTGAAAAGCTGCACGGGCCGTGGCAGAGGGCCCCTGCACGGCCCATGCCAGTGGCATGGGCAGTGCAGGGGCCCCGCAACTCCCAGTACCACCAGCCTTTTCCTGGCAGTAGGGGGACTTGTAATCCCCTGGGCAGAGAAAATCGCTGCAGTCGTAATTCCCTGTGAAGCTCCGCCAGCCTGTTGTCGGTGTTTCCTCCGAAACAGCCTTGGCGGTCTTGGACCGTCGGGGTTGTAATGACCCCCTATGTGTCATGGGGACACTATGGGGGTCATTACACCCGTGCGGAAGACCGCCAATGGTGGCGGTTTGCCGCTCGGCCTATTATGACCGTTGGCAGCTCTCTGTCCTTTTACGGACGGAGAGCCGCCAACAGCCATACTGGCGGGCGGTGGGGAAGTGGAGGTTGCTCCACCTCCACCGCCATGCCAACAGAACACCGCCCAGCGAATCACGTCCTGTGATTCGGCGTGGCGGTGTTCTGTTGGCGGTGTGGTGTAGGCGGAGCAGCCCCCATGGCTCCCGTCCCCTCCCGGCGGATCGTCGGACTAGGTAAGTCTGTGAGGGGAGGGGGGTGTTGGGGGTGTTGTGTGTTGTGTGTGTGCATGGGTGTGTGTGTGTGTGTATGTAGAGGGGGTGTGTGAGTGCGTGTATGCTTGCAGGGGTGTTGTGTGTATGGGAATGAGTGTGTGTATGTCTGTAGGTATGTCTGTATGGATGTGTATGGATGTGTGCGTGTATGTTGGATTGTGGTTGTGCGTGTCTGACTGTGTGTGTGCATGTTGGCATGTATGTCAGTGTGTGTGCGTGTATGTGTGTTGGTGGTGCCTGCGTGCGTGTCGTGTGTGTATGGGTGCTGTGATGTTGGGGGTCGGGGTGGGGAGGGGGGTCCTGCCACCTTTGGGGGGTGGCAAAGGAGAGGGAGTCGGGGTGGGGGTGGGGGAGACCCCTATCAGTGCCATGGAAGGAATTCTCTGGCACTGATAGTGCTTACCGCCATGGATTTCATGGCGGTTTCAAACCGCATGAAATCCATGGCGGTCAGCCGGGTCCAAATACCGCCTGCGGTATAGTGACGGCCGCCGGGCTGGAGACCCTGGCGGGCGGAACAGAGAAGCGGCGGATGACCATGGCGGTAACCGCCATGGTCATAATACGTAGAGGAAAGACCGCCAGCCTGTTGGCAGTCTTACCGCCGCTTCTCCGCCTTCCGCCAGGGTCATAATGACCCCCTATATTTCATGCTCCTAGCTTCTGCTTATTAAACCAATACATTTTTATAGTTGTGTGCTGGTTGACTGCAATTAAAATCAAATGTACTAACACATCCAAAGTAAATTAATTGCTAAAGAAAAATCAGAAATAGAGAATTTGTGTCCCAGTGAAATGATGGCGTTGTAACTGAAGGCAAGGGAATGAATGAGGACTGAGGTTAATAAAATATGCCATAAGTAGAAGAAAAAGCTCAACATTCGCCAGTATCATGTGAGTGCTTATGATCCCAAGCTACTCAATATGATTTCTGAAACAAGGTTCCTATTTTTTACTGATATTAGCATTTATGTAGCGAACCATGGAAGAGCATGTTCTCTAGGAACGGATATTTACTGGCTAATACCAGCCATTAAAATAGTGGTCTTCAAATCGTTTTAATGCAACACCCATCTTGTAAAAATATATCAACATATTATTTTCATAATTAATATCCACAGTGCAAGCTTTTATCAGAAAAATGAAGGGATTTTGAAGGTCAATCGCCCTTCCCCCTTACACCTACTTCCTGTGAGGACATGAGTGACATGAGAGGTAATTAAGAGTCTATTACAGAGTGTTTCAGTGCCACTCTGCATTTTTCACTAAAACACTGCACTGATTTCAACCTGATGCTCCTCTAGGTCAGAGCCTGTTCCCCCCCCTCCCGAGATCAATTCAGTCCTCCTCCACCTGAGCCTGTCCGCCTGATCCTTTTGATTGGTGGTGCTCCGATGCCCCCACCCTGACCTCACATTCTTGCCACTCTGACAAAAACTTTTCGACCCTTGTATACCTGCAATGTTTTTTGTTCCTCACTGTCACTCTTTTGTGTTTTGTTTGCCTTTCTGTTTTTGTGCATCTTACTTTGCTAAGGCTCCTTTCTGTACCACTCTTTTCTCTCTCTCTGGCTCTTTTTTGTGTCTCTCATGCTTTTCTGTCCCTCTTTTTTCATCATACTGTCCCTCTATTGTTCCGCTCTTTCTCTCTACTGTCCCTCCCCGTGCCTCTTTGCCTCTTACTGTCCCTTCTAGTGTGTCTTTGTGTCTCTTTTGCTTTTTTTTGCTTTATTTTGCTTACTTTTGATTTGTCTCTCGTTTTGTGTTCTGCTCTGGTTTCTTACCCTTTCTACCCACTCCTGCTCCTGAGGCCTTCTTATTGGAGGTCCCATCCTGTATGCGCTGCTGGTGCACCAAATGCAAGCCCATCTGTGTTTCAACAGAACACAGTGCCAGGACCCTGGACCCGCTGGCCACCCACCCCTGCCTTAGGTGCTACTTTGCTGAAAAACTCCATGCCCTCAATGCTGGATGCCCATCCCTGCAATGGGCCTGCTGCCCCCCCCACACCCTGACAGAATGAGTATTCTCTTGTCCTACCTGCTAATTCTCTTGCCCAACCCCCAACACTAACTCCAACCACTGCACACACAACAACACAGCTTTCAAATTCCGCTCCCTCAACAAGCACACCATCGTAATCTTTACCCTACTGCATGACCTCTTTATTACCTCCTATTCCTCACTGAAATCTGGTTCAAATCAGCATCTGCTCCAGTGATAGCAGTAGCCACCCCTCCCCGGTACAAATCATGAGACAAGACAGAATCAGCAAAAGGTGGACTTTCCATCATCTACAGCAAGGAAATCTATTACTCCATCACGTCAGCTGACACCAGCAACTACCTGGAAAACATGTTTTTCAAAACCATTACCTTGCAGACTCTAACCCTACGAAGAGCTCTGTTTTACTGCCCCCTGGACCTAAATACAACCTTAGCTGCACATTTTCAGACTTCATCACACCTCTAGCCCTCACATATAACTCTTTCACCCTAATAGGCGGCCTGAACTTTCACCTAGAAGACCAGATGAAACCCGATCCAATCACCCTCCTGGAAGACTTCAGCATCTTGGGACTCAACCAGCAGACAAACAAATCCACCCACATGGTAAGATACCTCCTTCACCCCATCTTCACTGGAACAAAATCCCTGAGGGGATTTGGATCCCTGAGCTCTGATGTTGATCCCCCCAACATGCGAGCCTAACAGACACCATCACAAACCTCAAATCACGACTGGCCTCTTGTGCAAACTCTCTGGCTTTCTTAAGAACCTCCCCCACACCTCACACTAACCCACAGGCCAGCTGGTACACAGCTTGACCTCCAGCTCATGAAGCGTCACTGGAAGCAGCTGGAGCAACATTGGTACTACTCCTACAATAACACCTAAAATACTTCTACAAATTGGGCCTTGAGGCTTTCGATAGTGCTTAACAACTGCTAAGTGCCTAACCCTCACTGAACAGATTCACAGTACCTCCAATGCTGCCAAATAAATATTTGCTATTATGAAAAAATTAATGTCACCCCTTTCCAGCAACATGAGATTCACCCCCTCCCAGGAACCCTTCAATTCACTATCCTACTAATTCTCAGATAAATACCATCTATAACAACTTCACACCTCAAACAGACGTCTCAACGTCCTCTACTCTGAAGATTGCCCACCACCACCTCCCCAGACTCCTGGGAAACACTCCACCACTTTACCACTCCTCAAAAAACCTTCAGCAGACCACCTGACCATGGCAAACCACAGGCCCATTTCCCTCCTCCCTGACCCAGCCAAAGTCCCTCAACACAAAACACCACCTAGCACTTCACAATCTGGCATGAGAACCATTCACAGCACTCAGAAAGCCCTCATTCATTCTACTACACTTATTGGCAGGATTCAACACTGTCTCTCACCCCATCCTCATTCAACTTCTCCACAAGGCTGAAATTTGTGGCCCGCGGGGTATGATGAATCACCACCTTCCTTTCTGAGCAAAGCCAGTTATTCAGCCTTGCCCCTTAGCTGTTCGATTCAACCAATTTGAACTGTGGCATTCCCCCAAAACTCCTCCCTATGGCCCACTCTGCCCAATGCCTACATGTCCCCCCTCGCCAGCGCCATCTGCTCCCATGGATTCAGCATAGTCTTCTATGATAAAAAACAGTTCATCCTTTCCCTATCAAAAAACACTCTAACCATCAAAGCAAACTTCTTCAGTTGTCCTTGGTTGCAAACTGAATGAGCAGAAACTGTCTACTCAGCAAAGGCACAACCTCTCAGGTTCCCGGCCTTGTGGCCCTCTTTCATAGGACCGATGTCCACCCCTCCAATGCTGTAAGTGGCTTGGGCATCATGATCAACAGCCACAGCTCTGGTCTAACCAGGTCAATGTGAGCACATCTACTTGCCTCCACAACTTCAAACTTCTCCAAAAAGTCTTCAAATGGGTCTCTATGGATGCATCACCAACAGGCTTGATTACAGGAACACCCTCTACAAAGTCATCGCAGTACAACACACTAAAATTCCAAGTAGTACAGAACACAGCTGCCAGACTCACAACCATGGCATCCCACCAAATTCATATATTCGCACACCTCAAAAACCTCCAGCGGCTCCCAATCCACAAGCGCTCTCTATTCAAACTCCTCACTCAAACCTGCAAAGCTCTACACAACCAAGGTCCAGTGTACCTCAAAAACTACATCATGTTTCACACTCATATGCAGACACCTCCACTCAGCTCCCCTACTTCTTAATCACGCCCCCCAAATACAGCAACCCTAAGCCGGAAGTCATGCCTTCTCCTTCATAGCCCCCAAAGTCTTGAATAAGCTCCCCTACCACATCAGAGCCACCAGTTCTGCCCTTGAATTCTGAAAGAAACTGAAAACCTGGCTCTTCCAATGGACTCACCTCAGAAAGGTCCAGATCTTTCTCTTCTCTTCTTTCTCTTCTCAGGCACCAGGAAACCCACCAGTATGCTATGCACACCCTGCAAATCTGTATATCATAACAAATACCAAGCTCCCTAATGTAATGTAAATTCGTACTTGTAAAGTGCACTCCGACCCGGAGGTATCGAGGCGCTGAACGCATACCGCTGTGGAACCCCTCCTGGCTTTCCCTGTAAGATGCCCAGTCCTGGGCAACCCCCAAGGTGAAGCCAGGCATCCCAGCGCTGTTGGGGCCGTTGTGGAGATTAAGCAAGCTATTGCCCAGAGTTGCAGAGTGAGACCCATGAGTTAGTTTAGGCACCGAGGTGAGAAATATCCTGTCAAGGGAAATTGAGCCCAAGAACCGCTGAGGCGGGAATTGAACCCTGGTCGCAGGCCAGATCTCTGCATCAGGGTCTGCCTCTCTAACCATTGTGCCACACTTCTCCGTCATTTATCAGGTGTGCTAAATAGCACCTATTAAAAATCTGTGGGGATTAACATGTGGATTTTGGTATTTAATGCACCAAAATCCACATGGTAGGGTAAATACAATACACATTTGCCCTGTTAAATTTTGACAGGTTTGAGCTGCTGAAGTTCAATGACACATGTTATTTAACGCATCCAATAGCTATCGGATGCATTAAATACCTTCAAACTCATAATTCTGACCCATGAGTAAACTGGTGTTTACACATGGGTCAAAATTACCTGATCCCCCTCTCAGTCAGGCCCATTGTGTTTTATATGAAAAGCCCCTGATTTGTGGATATATAGATAAATCAAGCATAGATTGCATTGTGGGCATACCTCCATATGGTGTTCAGACAAAATATTATTTAAAAAATATCAAGTTGCAGCAATATCAAGTTTTAAATATCATGACACAATATTGTGAGCAAAAATATCGTTGACAAAAATATCAATGTTTTAAGGTAAGAAATATTGGGCCTGATTACAACTTTTGAGTCCATTATATCGTATGGAACTCATAATACGGCTTGTGGTATATCCGTCACATTTGGGACGGATTAACACCCTCCTCCAAAGTTGTAATCAGGCCCATTGTTTTTTAAGTTTCATTATGTGTTTAAATAATATTTTAATTGTCTGTGTTTTATATTGTTTGTATAATTGCTGTTATTGTTTTTAAATATAGTTTGTAATTTTAAGTTATTTATATATTTATATTGTTTATTTAATTGTACTCCTCCTGAGTCTGACACTTTCTCTACTGTTGCACAAACTGGAGGGGCAATGGTACATTTTACCCTTCCTGAGTCCAGCACTTTCCCTACTGTTTCACTGACCGGAGTGGGAATAGTAAATGTTATCCTTCCAGAGTCAACACTTTCTTTACTGTTGCACTGACTGGAGTGGGAATAGTAAATATTACCCCTCCTGAGTCCCACCACTTTCCCTACTGTTGCACAGACTGGAGTGGGAATAGTACATTTTACCTCTCCTGAGTCCAAAGCTTTCCCTACTGTTGTGCAGACTGGTGTGGGAATATTACATTTTACCCCTCCTGAGTCCAATGCATTCCCCACTGCTGCACAGACTGGAGTGTGAATAGTAAAGTTTACCCCTCCTGACTCCAACGCTTTCCCTGCACAGAGATGAGTGGGAATATTATATGTATTATTCCTAGAAATGTATATTTATGTTTCTATTGTTCAAAATTATATTATATTTAGGTGTCTGTATTTTAAAAGAATATTTTTAAGTAGTAATGTTTAGTAAAATGTTTTTTGTATATTGTTTGCTTTTTTATCTGTAATTAAATTGGTATTTAAAAAAAAATAAAAAAAATCCAGTTTATTTGTTATGGTTTGGATTTGATTCCGTTTCCTGGATGGAGATTCTTTCCTCCTCTTCGACGTCGATCGGATCTCTTGGTGTCGAGGCCATTTGTAGTCTTCTGGCTCTTTGATCGCGTAGGGTCTTTTTCGATTGAAATGCCCGACAGTCCTCGCAAGTATCCTCCCTGTGTTCCGGTGATAGACACAGATTACAGACCAAGTGTTGGTCTGTATAAGGATACTTCGCGTGGCACCTCGAACAGAAGTGGAAGGGGGTTCGGTCCATTAGCTTCGATGATGGACGCCGTCGGGCCGACCAGGCCCCGCTAAGGAGTGGAAGCCCCGAAGGGCCACCGGAGCGCTTCTACTATCGGTGTCGATATACTAACACTAAACCGGTAACGAGCGCAAACAATACCGTCGAATTTTCAATGTTTAGCTAACTTTCCCGATTCGAAATACGGAGCAAAGAGGAACACGTCCGAACCCGATGGCAGAATGAAAACAATCCAAGATGGAGTCGACGCCCATGCGCAATGGAGCCGAAAGGGAGGAGTCCCTCGGTCACGTGACTCGAAAAGAGTTCTTTGAAGAAAAACAACTTGTAACACTCCGAGCCCAACACTAGATGGCAGGATAATGCACAGCATGTGTATCTGCAGCTACACATGCCATCGAACATATATATATAAATATACATATGTATATACATTTGTTATATTATTAAATTAAAGAAAATATTTAATATTGGTTTAACTCTATTTGTTTATTCAACATTGAATATGCAGCAGTCTACACATACCCCCACCTACATCCACTGGCCATTAGGGGGGATAAGCTTGATCAATCAGCTATGCATATGCGGAGCAATAAATCACAATCATTAATGCAAAAAAATAATAAAGAAGAAAACAGAGAACAAAAAACTCCAACCTAATTGCCTTCCCCCCAGGTACTCATGCTAGTTAGATTGTTAGCATAGGATGTGGTATGTATCTTGTGGGTAGCAGACAAGTCATCCCCACATTAAGCTACCTTGGGCCAGATGTACGTAGAAAACAATTTGCGACTTGCAAATTGCGAGTCCCTGCGACTCGCAATTTGCAAGTCGCAAATTGCTATGCAGTACGGTGTCTCAGACACCGACTGCAACTCGCAATGGGGTCGCAATGACCCACCTCATGAATATTCATGAGGTGGGTCGCAAATTGCGGCCCCATTGCGAGTATAGGCACTCGCTAACATGGAGGCCTGCTGTCGTCAGCAGGCCTCCATGTTAGCGACCTGCTTGTCAATAAAGCATTTTTTTTTTTTTTAAATGTAGCCCGTTTTCCATAAGGGAAAACGAGCTGCATTTCAAAAAATTCCGAAACCTTTAGTTTCGGTTTTTTTCAGGGCAGGGAGTGGTCCCTTGGACCACTCCCTGCCCTGAAAAAATATTTTGGGGTCCAGTCCCAAACTGGAAGGGGTCCCATGGGGACCCCTTCCAATTTGCGATTGGGTTACCATCCACTTGAAGTGGATGGTAACTGCGATGCCATTTGCGACCGCATATGCGGTCGCAAATGGTATTGCATCCCAATGCGACTCGCAAATAGGAAGGGAACACCCCTTCCTATTTGCGAGTCTGAAATGCATTTTGCGAGTCGGTAACGACTCGCAAAATGCATTTCTGCATTGGGATACGCGTTTTGCGACTCGCAAACGGCAGATTTTGCCGTTTGCGAGTCGCAAAACGTTTCGTACATCTGGCCCCTTATTCCTCCACTAGTCTTAGGAGTGTTATGTATGGTTTTCTTAGGTCCCGGTATTGGTCCCCCCTTGAGTCTAGAACTAGGGTCAGTTTTTCCATCCCCAATACATGCCATAGGCGCTGGAGCCACATTGCATGAGTGAGGCCTTTATCTGTCCCACAGTGGGCAAGGATCGACTGAAGAGTCGCTCCTAATGCTATGGAGATTTGCCAGCCTCTGTCACTCTTAAGGGTGAATGTGAGAGGGTTTGGCAGGCCCAGCACCGTGTATCCCGGGAATCAGAGCAGCATAGTGTTGAGGCAGTCATCTATGTCAATTATGACGGCGTTGAAGAAGGTGGCCAATCTGGGGCATTCCCATAGGATGTGTAGTAGCATGCCTGGGTGGCCCCACTGGCGCCAGTAGAGGGGGTAGCACACACAGTTTGTTCGATGGAGCCTAACCGGTATGAGATACCACTAGGGTGTGATTTTAGTCACGGTTTCTATATTTGCCATGTTGTTGGCCCCATAATGTCCCCATTGGTAAATGGCACCCCATTCTTTTGCCGAGAGCTGTCTCCCGAGTTTATTTTCCCAGTGGGTTTGGCTGGGTGGTTTAGGGGTTGGGATGGATTGAAGGAGAATGGACACTCTGACTGCCTAGTAAAGAACTCCTCATCCTCTGTCTTCTGCCAGTCTAAACAAGGGGCATTCTAAGAGGATCCCACTGATTCAGATTCACACAGCACATGAAGTTTTACTAACATACATGTGCTACACACTCACTGCACATAAAAGTACTCGACATGCACAAGGGATGACAACGCAAAGGTTTGGTTTCACATACAATCAGAATTTCATATGAGAGGACCAGTAGGGTTGCCTCTCCTTGAAACACAGATCTGGTCACACCAATGATTCGCAAAACAAAGGAAGTTGCCACCACCATTTTATGTGATACACCCAGGGTGTGGAGAGTAATCCAGTACATACTATGAGGGCACACATTTTGTGCCCCTCCGAATTACATAAAAGGTTCTGGACCTCACATTATCATGGGCAGGCCTATGTCACTGTGCTTATGCTAAATCAGCATGAGGCCAAGGCCAAAATAAAATTAATACAAGTTTTACATACAGTCGGACACTCAGGGCAAGTGTATACAACCATATACCATGAAGGAGATATTACTATCCCAACAATGTTACGTCTCTGTAAAAAGCGCCACAATGAGAGAAAGCAGAAAGCTACAAGCGTGAGCTGAAGGGGTAGGGAGTGGCTTTAAATGGATTGAAGAGGCCCGAGATGGTTCCAGGATTACACTGCCTTAGTATTCCCTGTTCGCACATTTAATAGCGGCAGCCGCGTGTTTCACAGGAGGGCTTTGAGCACCGGCATGTGTTTATTTACAAATTAAGTACTGCACATACTTATAAGTGTCAAATGCAACAAGTGTTGAGGCTGACATTTCCAAAGATAAACTGTACCATTTCAGGCTGGAATGGAAAAGAAACAGAACAGGTAACTTGTGAATCAGAGGGAGCGCCAAGATATTTACTAGAGTGATTGCCATTTATTTTCTTAACAATGACAAGCTTCCTTTTCTGTGAGGTCTAATAAATGTCTTCCTGAACAAGGTCGCTGCTTAGCTATTTAAAAACACAGCCTCGGCCTGTACTGTATAGAGCCCGGCATAACTCCCTGCACATTGCAGATGGCTAGGGAATACGCTCAGTGTGGTTTTTACAAGATCTGTTATCTGCCTGTGTTTAATAATGGAAAGCAATGGAAATAGCACAGTCAGCATGGGGTAAGTAAATTGCAATTGTAACTTGTACTTACATAGCACTTACTACTGGTGATGAGGTGTTGAAGGTCTTTGCACGAGTATCAGGCTACTCCAGAAAGATGAGAGGTTAGTAGTAGGTTAGTAATGTGTTTTTTGTTCCTTGTGCATTAGCTGTGTTAGGTTTGTGCTTTTGATTTCTTGGGTGTTTAGTAGAGTTTAGAGTAGTAGAAAATGTATTACAATAATGTAGTAGTATGTCATATTGAGATACATAACCTATGTTTTGCATTATATTGTAGAGCCAAAGTTGTGGCCTAGTTTTGCCAGGCCTCATGCAGAAGCTGAATTACTAGTGCGATGTAGAGAAGCTAATGTGCTGAACTGACCCTGAACTGCTTATTGTTTAATAAAAATCTGCTCAGCAAAAATCCTTTGCCTGAATCGACGGACAGGAGATGATGGAATCATAAAAGTAACAAGGACTGTGTAAAGCAGACGAGATGTACTTTCCCTGGACTCAAACAATGGAGACACTGACTGGAGAAGAAGATGCAACATTTTTGATACCTGACGAGTCGGATGATGAGAACATCATAGAGTGAACCAATCGACGCCTTGAGAACTGTGTAATACTAGAATTCATAGATTTGAAGAACTGAAATCATTGGGTAGAGTCATAACTGGTGACTAATTGACCAATTAGGAATTGGGGGATAGTCGGGATGACTTTGATATAATGCCATGACAAAGGGGGAAAAACTTCAGAACTAATGGAGAGATCTTAGGTGCAGATGTCCGGAGAGAGACTACGAGATTTGAGATTCTGCCATTGGGCTCATGCTCTTGGGAGCCTGATGTGATACTTATCGAATGATGACCTGAAGACGAAGACTGACTTTGTGGATAGGTAGCTATGACAATGTAACTTTTGTGCCTTTCCTTCCTAGGTACCAACTGTGCTGCTTTATAGTTTTTCTCCTAGCTAGATGTTTTTCCAAATTCATGTTCTAAACAGTTTTCGCATGAAGTCCCACATGCTAATGCTCATCTGGGTTAGGTAGGATTCTTATTCTGAGACGTTGACATATATTGGTGACAAATGATAGACTGATTTGCTGAACTCTGCTACTCATGTTAACAAATTAATCGTTATTGGCTTATGTTGAGGCATTAGAATGCATGTTTTCTCAGGTTCTGATTAGGTTGTGTTACTGGTGGTCACTAATAAATTAATCTTGAGTTAATTTGAATAAAGTTTGAATTAACCTCATGATTTAGTATTGTAACTAATAAGGAAATAAAATTGCTAAAATGCATATTGAGTTGTGGTTTTTCATGAATATTGACATTATTGACTACTGAATAATATTTTGCTTATTGGTTATTGGTTTGTGTATTGATTATTGATGCACATTGGTTGCAACGTAGCTAGGATACTCCATGCGAATCAAAAGGTTCATCGACCTATATGCGTCCCCTTATAAGTTTACTTATTAAGGACCGGGCGTGCTAGCAGTTTTTGGAGCAGCTTGATGGTTAGTTTCCTTGGAGGGACAACTAGTTATGTGGTGACCAATGTTTATAGTGGAAGTTTAAATTAGGGTTAGTTATTCATTTTTATGAGATTTTAATTTTGTTTTCTGAAATGGCAACTGCAGCAAGAATGATGTCCCCTTAAGCCCAGAAATGACTTTCCCAGGTCCTGGATCCTGCAAGTACAGTTGGGTATGTTCTTGGTGTCTTTGTGATAGTGTGAAAGTGGTAGATTGCACTTGCAAGGGCTTATGCAAATCGCAGGAGAATTGTAATGTATGTGTAGAAGACACTTGGTTATATGTTGTAATCTGTCTGGTTTATTAGGTTGATCGGGCGTGGTGAACAACTCGGTGTGCAAGTTAAGAGAATAAGAAAAATGTTAGACTGAGATTTGCCGAGTCCTATGTGCACCAGGACAGATCCATTGATCAGTTGAGAGTAAAATTTATGGGACGAATTTTGCTTGTGAATATGGGAGGCTGAGAAAGAGGAATAGCAGCATGAGCGAAAAGGGCCATCAGTGAAAATCCGTAAGGTCTCTGAAGCAATTGTGTTCCTTTCTGTAGTAAACCAGCAGGTTTGTTTTGGTTAATGGTTTTTGGTCAGTGCTTGCAATAATTTGCATTAGTTTTGTGTGAGTTTGAGTTTAGGAGGACAAGCTGCAAGACTTTGTCTGCCGCAGTGTGTGAGTGTGACGTCAGAGTGAGCTGCGCTGGGAGAGGTTGGTTAGTAAGAAGAGTTGTGAGCGGATTGGCAGTTGTCCGTGAGAGACAACTGGTTGAGAAGGGGGTGAAGGGAATTCTGGGAGTAAAAGTCATTTACTTATTGAATCGAATAAAAACAACAGAGAAAGATGAAGTTTTTCAAAGTGTTTAGGAGTGCCATGAAGGGTGATACATACATTAAGGCGACAGTGGGGGAGAATACCCCACCGGAACATTCTCTGGCTTATATTGTAATGGAAGAGCGAGGTGTCACACCATGTCTGTGGTTAAAGCAGTGGTGCAAATTGACAGAGAACCAAGGAGCTTTAGTGTTTCTAGAGCATGGAACATTTAATTTGAGAATTTTGGATCAATTGCGAATGACATTGTATGAGACAAAGCCTCTTCCGAGACCAGCAAAGTTTGAAGCATTAGCGATTTGGGAGCTGATAGCGAGACAGGAACAAGAAATTACATTCCAGAGAAGAATAGGGAAGGTAGAGAAGTCTTTAGCAGAGGCAAGATGGGATTGGGAACAGAAAAGGTGGAGAACAGAGACGTGTAGGGTGTTAAGTTGTATCCTGCTATCACAGAGGAAGATGAGTCGGAAGGGGAAGAAGAAACTAGCAAGAATGATAAGAGTTCGTCGGGGGTAAGAAGAAGAAAAAGACCTATGTAGAAGGTTAAGATTCAGATTTTGAGGATCTTATTACTCAGGAATTGAGAGACCGACCTCCACCCTATACGGTGCATGAGGGGGGGGGCAAGTACTAATTCTGCTCCAACTGCACCAGCTCAGGTATTGGGGACAGCGGGACCAGTGTAAACAAATAATGGACAGGTACAAGAGATAGTGTAGAGTACTCCTATGCAGTGACTACTTCAGTAGTCCAAGCGCAGATGCACCCACCACCGATACAGAGAATTTATCAAGAGATACCGATACTTGAGACAACCTCGAACTTAGTGGTTCCTACGGAGCAAGTGGTTCCGAGGCCGGTGTTAGTTCAGACCGAGCCGACTCCAATGTTGATGCCTCAGGCACAGCCACTGGGTTTGCCGAAGTTCACACCAACGACCGGGACACAGTCGGATGTGACACCAGTAATGAATCAGAGCATGGGTGTAGCTCTTCCACAAAATGCGGGTGTCAGAGCAGCACCAGATGCGATGCCGATTACAGTTGGTCCAGCTGTACCATTATTTGCGGAGAAAAAGCCGATTGAAGGAGAACAGGGTGACATTTCACAAAGCCTCGTGTGGAGGGGGGTTAGAGAGCATGTGCAGGTGGTTTCATCTATGGGTCAGACCTTTGATGGATTTAGACCATTAATGGATCTTAGTCCACCTGTTGTGCTTCCAGATGCTGTAAATTGCCCGAGTGTGAGTCAGAGCTTGAAGCTTTTGACACCGCAAACTCCAGGAGCAGTGGTACAACAGGTGCCATTACCAAACACAAGTAATATTTAATTACAGGGATTGACAGCACAGCAGTTAAATGAGTGGTTAGATAGTCTGAATACCCCACGAAACACGTCCAAGGGTGAAGAGCAAATTTATTGCGTAAGGCTGGCTACAGAAGTGACTGGATTGGTCGAGGGATCTATGGGAGTCAATAGGTTAGAATCCTATACCGAAGAAGAGCTGAGATATTTGTGTCAGCTGATCACGAAGGAAGTGGGCAAGATACATCAGAAATTGCCAGACTTAGCAGAGAAGCATGACATAGAAATTGAGAAAATGCAGCATTTGAAAATAAGCTACTGATTAAATTTTGAGGCACAAGACTTTGAACACATGAGGTCAGTGGGGATGAAAGCGCATCTTAAAGAGTTATTGCAGAGTGCTCAGACCTGGGGAGCATTAGAGAAGTGGGAAGGCAGATGGGCAAAGAAGAAGGATAAACGAAAACAAGATTCACAGGAAGGGTCAGAAAGCGTACGGAAAGAAAAGGATCCAGTAAAAACTTTACCAATGAGGGAAATTCCAGCAGGACAGTTTGCGCACGTTCCTTGGCACAGGAGTGATTTTTGTCATTCACAAATGATTATCCAGCGCTGAGGGAGAAACCAGTTGAATGGTACCAGCAGACAGATAGATTTGTGAAGCTTTCCAAATGTCTGTGAGAAGACCTGAATACTCTGTTGGAGATAGTAGTGCCAGCTGATTTGTGGGATGAGTGCATGAGAGCAGTGGATTGGCCGATGATTGAACCGGAAAGAGATAGAGTTACAGGTGCACCATCATCCGAAGTGATGAAACATTATTATAAGGTGATTGAATTCCTGAAGACAAGAATCTCGCCTAAAAGTATTGACTGGCAAAAAATTGACAGGACAGTGAAGGAGGTAAAAGAGTAGATACATGCGTACTATGAGAGGTTTCTGAAAACGTTTAAGGAGTACAGTGGCAATGAAGCGATTGAGCCGAAAGACATGCTACCTTTTGTGTTCAGGTTTGTGGAAGGATTGAGACCTGAAATAGGTCAGATGATTAAGTCAATTGATTTCTTGGCAAGCAAAGCCAATTGATGAGGTTTTGCAGTATGTGAAAGACTCTAGTGACAAGATTGAGTTGAAACAGAAAAAGCTGAAGAAGAAAGCAATGGTGATGCAAATTAAGGCAGCTCAGACAGGAGTGCAAGGAGCTTTTGTTCAGCAGATGCCACAGCTGTAGGGAACTGTTATGTTCCAACCCCAGGTGAGAGGCAGAGGTCGTAAAGCTAATATGAATTGTGGGCCAGATTTGAATACAGTAGTGGTTCAAAATGATGTGCAAGGGATGAAAAAGATGTTGCAGTGTCATCTTTTCAGAAAAGTGGGACACTGGAAACAGGAGTGTCCAATGATGGTGCAGGGTGGTGTTGTTCAGCAAAGTGGTGATGGCAATATGTTTCAGACTGTAAAAGTCCCTCGAATGAGAGGACTTCATCAGAATTTTCAGAATAACATGAATCAAGTGCAGAATTTTCAACCCACGCAGCAGATGCAAATACCTTGTGCACAAATGACACAGTTGCAACCAATGCAGCAGCAGGTTTCTATGGTACATAGACAGCAAATGCAAATACCTCAAGCCCCGATGGAGCAGCAACAGGTGATGCTTACTCAGCAGGTCATAGTTCAGAGACAAGACAGAAGTAGTGACACAGTGCACCAATTCCCATTACATAGTGAGAATTAAATAAAAGATGAATGGATGTGTAAGAGTTCGGATGAGGAGCCATACATGCTTGAAGCATCCCTAGAGGTAGATCAGAGAAGACCCTTTGTGAGGGGGGAGGTGATGGGTCATAGGGTCTCATTTCTGGTGGACACAGGAGCTACGCGCTCTACAGTAAGAAGTGCAGAAGTTCCGAACTTACCTCTTTCAGGCAGGACAGTAGAGGTTGTAGGGGTAGCGACAGGATAAATTGATAAATCCGATCACAGATCCAGTACAGGTTGAGATTGGCAACTTCCAGGGACTGCATAAGTTTGTAGTCTGTGATTCAAGTCCACTATCCATACAGGGAAGGGACTTGCTGTGCAAGATCAGATGTTTGATTAATTGTTCAACTGCTGGAATAGAGGTTCAAATGAATAGTGAAGATGAGGAAGAAAAAGCTCCTGAAACTGAAAATGAAACCACTAATGAAGAGTACCCGTTGATTGAATTTTTCCTGATGTTTACTGTGAAAGAATTACATGCAGACTTGTAGGGAACAGTGCAGGAAAAGGTGTGGGACCTGACAGGTAGAGAAGTGGGTTTGATTAAGGGAGTGGAGCCGATTACGATCACTTTGAAGCCGAATGTAGTGTTCCCACAGCTTCCACAGTATAACATGGCACAAGATGTTCTGATGGAAGTGGAGCGGATAATTGGAGATTTTCAGAAACATGGGGTTTTGAAAAAAGTGTTTAGCAGTCCATGTAATTCACCGATAATAGGCCTGAGGAAACCTTGTGGGAAAGTACGAATTGTGCAAGATTTGCAAAAAGAGAATGACATTGTGGTCAAGTGTTGTCCCGTAGTGCCAAATCCAGCAGTAATATTGTTTCAAATTCCATGTGATGCAGAATGGTTCACAGTGGTTGATTTGTCACAAGCTTTCCTTTCTGTGCCTCTTTATGAGGATAGTCAGTTTCTTTTTAGTTTCAAATTCCTAGACAGAGTCTACAGCTGGTGCAGGCTTCCTCAAGGGTACACGGAGTCACCATCCTTGTTCAATCAGATTTTGAAAAAGAATTTGGAGTCATTAGAATTGCCATACCAATCGACTCTGGTGCAGTACATTGACGACTTACTGATTGCATCCAAAACAAGGGGCAAGTGTAAGTACGACTTACCCTGTTAAATCATTTGGGAAAATTTGGACATAAAGTGTCACCATTGAAATTGCAGTACTGTCAGAAGTTAGTGAAATATTTGGGACACCACACTGAGAAAGGGTCAAGGAGGATTTCCACAGAAAGGATTACAATGATATTGCAGAGAAGTCCCCCGACTTCACAGAGAGATGTCAGAATGTTTCTGGGAATAGTAGGTTATTGTCGTCAATGGATTCCAACTTTTGCTGAGATTGCTAAACCATTGCAGCAGCTGACACATAAGGATGTTACAGATCCCATTACCTTAGATCAGGATCAGATGAAGGCGTTCACTGAGTTGAGAGAGAGCTTGTGCAGGGCTCCAGCGTTGGGAATGCCTGATTACACGAAGCCATTCATATTGTGTTGTCATGAACGTGATGCTTGTTCTTTGTCTGTCTTGACACAGGTCCATAGAGGTGCTTATCACCCAGTAGCCTATTTTTCAGCTACCTTGGACCCTGTTGCATCAGCCTTACCAGGTTGTTTGCATGCAGTTGCCGCAGTTGGTCAAAACCTTTCACAATGTGAGGGAGTAGTGATGGGATTCCCTCTAATGGTAATGGTACCTCACTCTGCTGAGATCTTACTAACAAGGACGAAAACACAGTATTTCACTGGTGCCAGACTGATAAGGTATGAGATGAGCATTCTAGGTGCTCCAAATGTAACATTGAAAAGATGTACAGTGCTGAACCCAGCAACATTACTTCCAAGTGATACTGTTGAAATTGAAAAGGAAAAAGACATTGAGCATGATTGTCTTGAGGTAACTGAGTTGTGCACGAAACCCAGACCTGATATCAGAGATACACGATTGGTCGAAAATTACCAAATTGTCTTTGTTGATGGCTCATGTCTCAAAGATGGTACAGGAACATTCAGAGCATGATATGCTGTGTGCACAATTACAGGTACTTTAGAAGCTTCTTGGCTTCGAGGTGTAAATCCTGCACAAGTAGCAGAATTGGTAGCTCTTTCTAGAGCATGCCACATATCTGCAAGATTGAGAGTTACCATCTACACAGATAGCCAATATGGATTTGGAATTGTCCATGATGTTGGTCAGTTGTGGTCGCAAAGAGGTTTCTTAACCTCTACTGGTACACCAGTGAAAAATTGCGACAGAATAAAAGAACTGCTGTATGCAATACAGTTACCTGAAGAAATTGTGTGGTGAAATGCAGTGCACATCTACAGTCACAAGAATACATCTCACTAGGAAATTAATATGCGGATAAAGTCGCAAGGTTTTGTACATTGAACTGCATATCGTTCAAAGGCAAATGGGAACTGATGTCAGAAGAAGACAATACATTTACAAGTTTACCTTGGAAGAATTGAAAACACTGCAAAATAATGTTGACAAAGAGGAGAAACGACAAAGTCCTGATGAAATATGGGTTTCTGAGGAAGGTCAGATGGTCCTGCCAAATAGTTTATTGTCGCAAATGGCCAGGTATTATCATGGGCAGGCACACATTGGGAGGGATGCAATGGTTGGGTTTTTCAAGATTGACTGGTTCAATCCTAAATTTAGGCAGGCAGCAGAAACAGTATGCCATCACTGTATAATCTGTCAGCAGCTAAATGTGGGAAAAGGGACAGTGGTGAATTTGAGCCACATTGGAAGAACAGGAGGTCCATTCAGCAGAATGCAATTGGATTTCATTGGGATGCCTGCGTGTGGAGGTTGGAAATATGTGTTGGTGATTGTGTGCATTTTTGGTCACTGGATTGAAGCATACCCTACAAGAAGAAATGACAGTCTCACCGTAGCAAAGTTGTTGCTCAGGGAGTTGATACCACGTTTCAGGTTTCCGATCTGTTTTGAATCAGATAGGGGAACTCACTTCAATAACAAGGTGATTAAACTCTTATGAGCAGTATTAAACATTGAGTAGAAGTTGCATTGTAGCTACCGCCCTGAAGCATCAGGACTAGTGGAACAGATGAATGGTACCTTGAAATCCAGAATTGCTAAGATGTGCACAGCTACGAATCTGAAATGGCCAAATGCATTGCCTTTGGTGTTGATGTCGATGAGAAATACACCTGACAGGAAGACAGGGCTGTCGCCCCACTAGGTCCTTATGGGCAGAGAAATGAGATTACCAGCAGTTCCAGCAAATGCACTTGTAAACATTACAGATGATATTGTTTTGGACTACTGCAAGGGTCTGGCTGATGTGGTTCGCTCTTTCTCTCAGCAGGTGCAGGCCACTACCCTGCAACCCACACATGATCCAGGGCACAATCTGAGAGCCGGTGACTGGGTCATTGTTCGAAAAACATGTTCACAAGACGTGTTTAGAGCCACGCTGCAGAGGGCCATACCAGGTGGTCTTAACAACTACGACGGCTGTGAAGTGTGCCGGACTTCCGAACTGGATTCATGCGAGTCTTTCGAAGAAAGTGGCATGTCCACTGGATCATGAAGAAACGTTGTTGAGAGCACAAACAACAGTGAAACAGGTTGTCCCACCTGAGCCAGATTAAGAACCAAGAGAGCCTGAAATTGAACAAGAGCTTGTTGAAGATGGTTCTATGACCCCTGTAAGAGACGAAAGTGAAGAATTACAGGGAGGTGTGGGAGAATCAATCTCCACGGATACAGCAGGAGAACCTAGCTCAGCAGGGGTTCTCCCAGAAGCAGACAGTGCCCAAAAGCAGACAGAACAAGTGCCAGACCAAGAAGAGGAAGGAGTTGAGATGGAGCAAAGTCAAGGTGATCCGACTCCTCCTGAGCCTGTTGCAGGTCCATCGAGAGAGAACACCATAGAAAAAGAAAAGGAGAAGAGCCCAATCTTGAGAAGAATATTAACAGAAGGATTGAGAAAAGGAGACAGTTGGCCTGATCAGCAAGTAGAAAAAAGAAAGGAAGTGGTCATAAATGAAACAATAGAGGAAGAAATAGATGCTATAAGAAAAGAAGAATTAAGTGAAGGAGAAATAAGTGGTGATCGAAAGTTGAAAAGAAAGAGAATAGCAAGTCGGCGTTACACAGGTCCTGAATGGGCGTTTGCAACTACTAATGAATGGCAACACAAGTTTATGTCCTTTTGTTTTGATAGAAAGATTCTGAGTCAGTACTTTGATGTAACTTGAAGGTGAACAAACAGCTGAATTGATCAACCAATCTCAAATACCTTAAAGAGACTGTTGAAAATAAACTGGAAGAGACATTGAAAACCTGATTGACATAAAAAACGGATGTGACAAGCTGCTAATCGATTTTGAGAAAGGAAAAGGGTTCCTGGATGTGCAACTGAATGTGAGAGAAAATATTTTTCCTTATTTTTTATTTTTACTGCACTTATATAAGAGTTTCTTCTGCTTTGTGATTCTTTACAGTTCATGGCTGAGTTAAATAATCAAGTTAGGAATGCTAGGTTCGGTAGATATGTGAGCAAGGTGTTGAAAGTCTTTGCACGAGTATCAGGCTACTCCAGAGCCCAAGATGAGAGATTAGTAGTAGGTTAGTAATGTGTTTCTTTTTCCTTGTGCATTAGCTGTGTTAGGTTTGTGCTCTTGATTTCTTAAGTGTTTAGTAGAGTTTAGAGTAAGGCTAGAATGATGGGACTGGATTGTAAAGGGAAAATAGTAAGTTGTGTTTTTAAGTAGTAGTTGTGTACACCTCTTATTTGGGGTGATAAGGGGTTAAAAAGGAGGGGGAAGTTTGAGAATGATGTTTGGGAGTCCATAGAAGTCAAAAAGGTTTGGGATGAATCAGAAAGGAAGGATGGGACAAAGGCTGAAAGGAGCTTTGTTTGAAATATAACAAAAAAACTGTAATTTACTTGCTTAAGCACAAGACACTTGGTAAAGTTTTAATGGCTGAAGAAAACCCCTCTATTTAAAGACTCACATATGCATTGAAGCAGCAATATTTACATGGTGTGCTGTGCACATTCATCTTGTGGTGAAGTATGGACATTTTTTGTGGCTTTTATTAAAGTTTTAATAACAAGCATAGAACTCCTTATATATGCCCCTTTTTATGCATAGACGCAGCAATTATGACATGGTCTTATATACACAAGTATCTTGTTATGTAATATTCTGTTTTCCCCTTACATAAATGTATCTGCTTATAACAGGAAGCGTAGTTCAAGGTACAATAACATGTAAAACGTGATGGAGTGGGAATGGATGGAAATTGACATTAGTGGAAAGGTATAAGCACTAGTGCCCTAACAGCTCATCAACAGTACATGTTCCTTGGGCTTGTTTTAGGGTATCTGAGTGCATAGTTCAGACCTTTTGTTTTCCCTAACAGATTTATTTCTGATGTGTGCCTTCTGTACATTTTGTTGCACTCCAATGTAACCTCCCTAAGAGTTACAGGGCTGTTTAAAAGTGTTTACATTAACACTTACCATTGAGAGCTATTAAAGATGCATTGTATGAAGAACTAGGTAAAGATGTTTTTTATATTTTTTACTGATGGCCTTGCAAATCTTTTACGACTGGGTAAGCACAGGCTGCTTGTTTGTAATGGTAGCAAAGTCTCTGTCAGAAAGCAAGTGAAACCTTTATTTCTTATGTAGTAGTACTCCATATATATTAGTCTCTCTGAAATTTTAATTTGCTTCCTCTGAAGGTAAAGATTTAGCTATATGTAATTCAATATATTCAACCATTGGCATGTCCAAGGTCTTCTCATAAAGTTCCTCATCAGAAGTAAAACATCTGGTATCATCTGTTGTAAGGGACAAGTGCTACACCAAGATTTATATAGATCCAGTGTTTTAGGCAACCCGTTGATAGGTTTCTTGTCTAGGTCTCTTAGAATTCCTCTTTTATAGTGATGATGATGAGGTGAACTACCTGCTTCAAAGGATACCCTTACATATTAGCAGGTTTCTATAGAATTGTCTGCACTGAAATGGTGACAGTGCTCTTCAGACCAGGCCATGTTACCAGTTACAGCAGAGGTGATACCAAATAAAGGGAGGGAATGTAAACCATCACACAAAAAAGCAAGCTGCATAGCATTCACTTGGAATCTAGTCCTATTCTAAGTGTAAAATGTGGATTACAAATACTATGCATTATACCAACATATAAAATCCATTGGGTAATCAAGTCTAGTTTCAATTATTTTAGAGGTATCATAAGAGCACTTATCACAAAATATTTTTTTTTGCTTTATAAGCAAGCAGAGATGCCGGTCAATCAAAAGAGAGGTTAAGGCGTAATGCCCCATTGAAGGGATAAACACAAGATTGACAAGGTGAGACACGAATAAGAAGCAGGCACATGAGAGTGGCAGGAAAGCCAACCAATGGTAAGTAATGGGCACACTCTAAACCCCTCAATATACTTGGTAAGCTATCATATGTCTAGCAACAGACAACAGATGTGGTGTCTAGTAGGCTAGATCCAAAACTGTTGCTCACTTTTAAGGCAAGTTACCCAATGATATATGAAACAAGCAACAAAAGCATGTCCTGATACCTTACCTTACTTGTGCAATGTTTACCCGGAAGCATTGCATGGGTAAAACTTGAGCAAGAGCAGCATTTCTACTCATCCAATAATATGCTCATAGAGAAAAAACAGACACAAAAACAGTTTGCACAAAATTCAGAATGCACAGGGAGGCTGCACACCATGCAATGATTGAGAGATGGACATCAATCAACAGGGGCAGCAGAGGCAAGGGGTCTGATGACAGCCCAGCAGTCAATGAATGATAGATGGATGGAGAACCAAGACTGCCATGCATGCAATGAACATGTGCAGGGGACAATAAAAAATAAACAAGAGATGACAGACTAAGGCTACCTTTCATGATGTTACCAGGTGTAGGGGACCTATGACCAAGCTGCATACAATAAACATATGCATAGGACTGCCCAGTTATGTCTTTTTGCAGAGTGCACTAACCACCTGTAAGGGTATCCAGGTGGTTGAGCAGATGTGTATACTAGTGTCCCCTCCGAGTAATTTGAAGGGCCAAGTCTTTAGCTTCTTGTGGAACTCAAAAAGTAAGGTGGAGGCTCTGACGTGTTGTGGGAGGCTATTCCATGTTTTTAGTGTGATGTATTTGAATGAACAACCTCCTGTTCTGCTTTTCAGAATGCGAGGATGTATTAGGTACAACACATACAAGGACCGGCAGGACCAGAGTAAGGAGGATAAGAACCAAGATGATAACAATCAGAATGAAAAGCACAAGCTACAGGATGGTCAAGAGAATGAAGAACAGGATGGCCAGGCCCAGGAGGATCAGAACAAGGAGGACTATGACAAATTGGTGTAGGATCACACAAACAAGAGGTAGGAAAACCAAGAGGATGAGAACCAGACCAATTATGAAAAGAAAGATTGGGAGAATGAGAAGTATGGCCAGTAGAACCAGGGGAGATGAATAAACACAGAAAATCAGAAGTAGCAGAGCAAGGAGGATTAGAAGGATCTTGACCAAGAGTACCAAGAACAAGGCTATAAGTGCTGAGGGGCAAAACCTTAGAAGTAAAGCTCAGAGCACCAAGTGAAGCGGAAAAACCAAGTCCTGCTGTAGCAGGATCAAGATCAGGAGGATCAGGACAGCCAGAACCAAGGAGACCAATGAAACTGTACCGGGTGACCCGGTCTAAAATAAACAGGGTTAGGAGAACTCAAACAAAGAGAACCAGGACCCAGAGGCCAAGACCAGTGAGCACAGGATCAGAATGATTAGGAATAAGGCCAGGAGGACTAGGATTATCCAAACCAGGAGGACAAACATTATAATGACCAGTTCAAAGAGGACCAGGGTATCAGAGGCCTGGTGGACTAAGAGGACCAATAGGAGCAAGAATTAGATGAGCAGGATGAGGAAGATCAGAAGGATCAGGACAGGAGGACAAGGTCGGACAAAATCTGAAGGGCCAAGAGAGAGAGGGGCAAGAAGGGACATGATTAAGAGGGCTAGGCATACAAAGATCCAAACAAGAAGGACCAGAAGCAAAAAAATAATTGTGCACAAAATGAGGAGCGCAGGAACTGTGAGGCCAGGTGTGGGAAGAGCAGGACTAGACAGACCAGACTGAGGCTCACAAAGTCACTGAAAGAGCAGGATATGAAAGACCAGGAGCAGATTCAAAGGCACAGCCAAAAGGACAAACACTAAGAGGAGCAGAGCAAAAAGAACCATACAAAGAAGAGGTCCAGGAAGATCAAGGCATAGCGGCCCAGGGGGATCAAGACTTAATCTTCCAGGACAAAAACGATCAAGGTCAGGAGGGAAAGAGGCCAGAACAAGTTAGACATGACCAGGATGACAGGTACCAGGAGGATCAGGCTTGGTTGCTGGGGACAGGATAGCCACGTGAGGAACAGGATAACCAGAACAAAGAGGATTAGGACTAAGATAATGTTTTAGCGCAAAAACAGGATTACAAGTATCAGGATAACTTGGAGGACCAAGGTTAGGAGTACCATGACCAGATGGAGGCGGAACAGAAGGCCTAGGGAGAACAGGAGCCTTTAGCCCACAGCTGTTAGGCCCAGGGCTTGGGTGAAAAAGATTAGGTGGACTAACAGGATCAGGATAAGTGGGAACATGAACAGAGTTAGGAAGACTAGAGGACCAGACCCAATGAGACCAGAACCTGGAGCAGGAGGGCCATAACCTTCGCTATGAGGACAGGAGTGGCAAGGATCATGAGTACCAGGAAAACCACAGCAAGGAGAACCAAAGGGGCTGGTCCAGAACCCAGATCACAAATATTAGAATATCCCTTTTGTAAATGGCTTTTACTCATGCTTCTTAGTACGTCAACGTATATAGACCCCCACCTATTCAGCCTACCTAAAGCATTGATGGTAAGTATGGGCTGAAAAATCAGAACATGCAACTTTGAGTTGTGAGTTACAGCAGATGCTGTCTGATTCTGGCACAGTGGTCTGAGCGCGGATCGAGAGGCAGAGTGACTGAGAATTGGCAGACAAGTCTGAAGTTGGGTGGGTCAAAATGATTATAGTCTCTGAAAGATTGCATGAAGGGTTTGAGAAGTTCAGAGGACTGAAGTCAGCAAAAAATGTTCAGTAGACAATGGGGAGGAGGATTAAATGGCTGTGACAATCAGCAAAGGGAACCTCAGGATCAAAAGAAGGCACTGATGAGCAGAGGATGGGGCCAGGGAAGATGTAAATAGATGGGCTCAGATAGCCTGCAGAGGAACTATGAGTGAAAAAGGGCTCTGATTGACTGATGTGTTAACAATGAGAATCAAAGCCTTCTGCAAAGCTCTAAGGGCAGGTGGAAGGGTGGTGGAAGAGAGTATACAGCCGTGGTGGTCAGAAGACCAGCAAGAAGGCTCTGAGTGACAAAACTGTCAGAGAGCTGTGAAGATAAATGGTTGGGCTTTAAGGCTGACAAGGGGATGGAAGGGCTGCAAGAATAGCACTGATTAAGCAGAACTGACAGATTTACCAGTGGTCTCTTAGAGCTGATAGAAAAAATAAAACAGCAAAATAAGATATTCTCAAGACATTATTGAGACTATGAGAGCCATAATAGGGTTTCTTGGATTATCAAGGGGCAATAGACAGGTTCAGTGGTTTGCGAGAGATAGGAAAAGGAAGAACAGACTCCGTTAACAAGACCGGAGTCGTAGGAAATAGAAAAGAGTGAAAGCTGGCAAAAATATTTACTTGAGGGCCAGGGGGCAATGTGAATGCTGACAGGGTACTGAAGGGATGTCTGCATGCCAAGATGTTCAAAGGGGCTCAAGGGCTAGCTTAGTGTCTCTTAGGATCAACTATGGGTGGTCTAAAACATAGGTAAAGAGAGTCAGCTGCGGGGATCAGAGGGCCATAATAGATGGCATTGAAATCTAAAGAGGGGTCAGAGCTATGGTGTAAAAGGTCTGAGTGGTGACAAAATAAGGTGTCTGAAATTGTGTGGGCCATGTGGAAGGCTGTGGTGCTGAGAGAGAGGTTGGAAGTGCCCAGCTCTTACACTGACAATACTATAATCAGCTTTTGCAAATAGTGGCATATGGGTTTCTAGGGATGAGGCTAGTAGAACTGAATTGAATTTAGTACTTGCAGAATGATCTGACAATCTCTAAGAGGCAGCAGAGGGCTCTAAACCCTAGTATAGAGAGGGAGATGGATGGGTCGGATGAGCTCTGAGAATCTGGCAAAGGGGAGGGTCTTGAGGATTCTGAGGGCCAGAGTGGACTGGCAATAGGATTTCAAGAGCTAGCAGCACTGGCATAGTGGACGTAGGCCCGGCAAGGTAGGCCCAGCAACGGGTGAAAGTGTAATATTTTCTGTATTATTAGTCTTGACCAGACCCATTTTCTGTGTTAAATAAGAGTGCAGTTTACTGTCCTCACTCACATAAAGTTCTAATTTAGTGTGACTCCCTGACCCTTGCACTGATATTCCATGTGCATTTTGAGTGCATGTACGTGCAGTAAACAGTAGCACTTATGCAGTAGTAAGGCAATGTCTGCTGAGGATCTGAGTCCTGAGAGCACGTTTGCATTGTGGATCACCCTTGGTTTAGCCTGGGACAAGATTGAGGAGAGATACATCTTTCCCAGATAGTGGATGTCTATTGACTACGTTTCTGTGCCTTGAAGGTGGGACCCAGACACTGAAGGAAGGCAGGGTGGAGAAAGGTCTGCCTTAGAAAGTCAGTGAGGTCCTTGTTAGAAGAAAACTGCTGATAAGTTCTTCCTGACCACTATCATTTGGTAGATGGTAGGGGTGATGGCTGGGCGAGCAGGTTATGTTGTTCAAGATGAGGAAGTTTCTAAGAAAGGCCTGCCCTATTGTTTATCCCTGATTACTATGTCAGGATGAGCATGAACAGCCAAGTGCAGAGAACTCACAGTTCATTTTGCCCTTTTTGGATATCCGTGCTTTGAGCCACCTCCATTGCTACAAAAGCCATCACCTTGCATGCACAAAGGCAGTGTTTGGGCTATAAGCAAGAAATCATATTTGAAAGAAATCACCCAAAACAGATTCTGAAATCTTAGATAGCAGAACCAAATTCCCTGTCTGGAAAGTGAGTAGAAAAGTAGGACTGTCAAATGATCGATCCATAGGATTCAAGAATGAGGATAAATAGAAGGTCTCTGTTTAATTCCTACAATATTTGTACGGAAATCAATTAATAAAGTGTATATCTCTCTCTTTTTCTCTTTTGTTCTGTGCATTTTTCTGCACAGTTCCAGAGGCTAAAAGTCTTGTCCCCATGCAGTATATTAATCTACTGCAACAAGGACCTGTCACTGTTTAGCTTGAGTTGAAGGACCAGAATGGGTATAATCTGTGTGTCCTCTAGTCATCACATCGCCACCAAGCAGAAAAGCAAAAGAAAGACACACATGCTTGACCACTTCTCTGGGTGGAACACAGGGATAGCACGAATAACTGACAAGGTAAGATCATATAGCATTTCCAAGCCACGGAGAAGATTTTCAACCCATTAATTTAGTTTAACGTTTCTAATCTTGGGAGAGCTACAAAATAATCAATGAAATAACCATATTCCACTGCCTCAACCTCTACCTCTCATGAAAATTCCTCTGTGGACATTTCAAATGCACCGAAGTTTCTCCAATACACTCTTTGTTAATACCACAAGTAAATCATCAGAGTAGAGAAGAAAGAATCATGCTATTGTTCAACTGTTAGACACAAAACGTGGCTGATTGAAAGACTGAATGATCTGATTCATAGGGAGAAAATATAAGAGGCACAGATGCTCAAAAGCAGAGCACAAGTAGTGTAACGAAACTGGAGGGGGGCCCTCTGCATAGTACATGGAGGGACCCCCCTTCGGACTCACGCAGCAGCTCTGAGGCCAGAGTACTGTGCTGAAGGGGCCACTGGGAGCTCGCCCCCCCAACCCCTCACCACCACCACCACGGGGCTGCTGGGAGCCTTTGTTACGGCACTGCAAAGGACCAACATCTTCATACTTGTTTACTGTGTAGTTTGAGTACTGGTGATCAAACACAGTGCTACACCATCTGTTAAAAAACTTTAAAGTGTCTAAAGGGGGGATAACAAATACCCAGAAGTTTGTAACATCAACTACATCAACAGTCTTTAAAGGAAATGTGTGGGGGTGCCTTTTAAGAATCACATATTTGAAAATGGGATTACGCAGGACATATTTTGATCCACTGTCCCTGGTGCTTCTTTTTAGGCTTGAACTAGGATGGAATGATGATAACATTATCAACCACGCAGTAATTTAGATTAGACAATATTTACTTGCCAACAGGGTCAGAGTGGCCTGTAGGACAATAAGGCAGTGCTTGATAGGCTAGTCTGACAGATAAGTGTATGGGTGTTTTATTTTTACAATTTTGACAGGTTATGTGATCAGGTGAGATGCTTTTTACTGCGTATTTCCCATTTATTACAACTTTTTTATTTATATGCTTTGCTAATGTATGGGACATTTATTTAGGTGCCCCAGCTTATGTTTTGTCCCAGTTTGACCCTGCTTGCCAAACAGCGCTACGAAAGAGTCTCACAAACAATTACTGCAGTTTGGCAAGATACATTGATTCTATTTATGTTTAAAATATATATTTTTTTTACATCTGACTTGAGATTGAAATTCAACCTCTCAGTGATAATAGTGATCTACGGTAAGTACAGGTAAGTAGAGGTAAGTCTTTTTTTTTTTAAGTGGCATAGGAGGGCCTAACTTGGGCACCCCCTACATGCAACTGTGCCCAATGGCCATGCCCAGGGCACAGTGGTCCTGAAGTCCCCAGGGCATGGCCATTGGGCAGGGGGGCATGACGCCTGTCTTTGCTAAGACATGAGTCATTTCCATGGGGGTTGTGCATCAAAAAATGACGCTAGTAAGGTTAGAGTCAATATTTTTTACTCTAACCTGACTTGCACCATTCTTTGACGCACAACCCGCAGTCTTCCCTATGCCTCCGCTGCCCAGTTAACTTTAATTATTTTGAAGCTAACAAGGCCGCAGCGCTGGCTACCGTCAGTCATTAAATATGACGCCCAGCTGGCGCATTGGAATGGCGATAGCCGGCGTTAGACTTTTTGATGCAAACTTGCGCTAGCGCAGGTTTGCGTCAAAAAACATAAATATGGGCCTGCGTCTCTCTCCTTGGTACAATTGAGTGGCATTCAGGACCAGACAGGCCATACCAGGCTGGCAAAATGTCAACTAATTGAGGAACACTGTGCTATGAATATACACAATAACATAACAGATATTCTACCAGCTAACAGGTCTACCAGCTATTCCCTCATAGCAGTCACATACATGTACCTGGTCTCTATTCCAGGAGAGAGTGCTGCAAATGATAGTGATGTTGCATACTGTCCATAAATGAAACATCTACAATAATTCAATAAATCACATTTTTGTTGGGGGTAAGATCATATAAAATTAAATAAATATATCAGTGTTTAGTTGTAAATATTGTCAAGGTGTTGCTCTTTCTGATGAAATGCTTTACATGGTCAAAACAGCTACAAGGAAGTGGATGTAAAATTGCCATGTGTCTCATCTATGTTCATCAGTGAAAATACCTAACACACTATAATTTTCTACTGACATTATAAAATAAAACAGATTTTACAGACTGCATAAAACAAGGCTCACAAGAAATGTCACCGGCTTCTTGAAGATCTACAAAAACAAAAAGAACAACCAGAAAGTGCTTTTTCACAAATTTTGAAGGCAATGAAAGAGAATTAGACATTCTCAATCAAAATGTTGTTGTGGATTTTGCTTTCAAGCAATCATTTTGAATGGCATAGGTATGTTCCCAAGACTCTTTCTACAACAAGTTTACTGACAGATCAATATATATATTAATTACATCCTTTAAAAATTCCTTGCCATCTCCATGCTTTACAGTATATTAAGTTTCTTGGGGCAACTACTATATTTGATGATATCATATAGTCAGCCCTGTTTATAGGGCATAGTCCACTGTATACTTTCCTGGATTATCAGTTGCTAATTTGTTCTGTAAGTCTATATGCTTGAGCTGAATGTGTGGTGAGAATCACAGTCCATATTAGTATAGAGATGCAGATTTATGTCCTTGTTGTTATTGAACTTCCTGTTTTATGAAAATCATTCGCCTACTGCCTCTTCCACTTATGAAGTAAAAGGAGTTGATGAGCAGGTGCGATAACTGTGAACATTGCAAGATCTACAAGTATAGGGCATGATTTAGAGTTTGACAGATGGGTTACATCATCACAAACATGACTGATATCATGTCTATCTTATTATAAGTGCATTCTATCTTATTGCATCTGAAATAAGGAAGACAGGATATTGGCCACATTTGAGATGGAGTTGCCTGTACACCAAACTCTAAATCAGGGCCAGAAAAGTTTTTGCCTCTTGTACGTAGGGGGGTAGACTTGTTGGCTACTTCCTCTAAGTCCTGCAAGTGTACCTGCAAAAGACTATTTCAATTAGAGTCTTAACTCCCTCAAAGCTACTTCTTAAGATCTAAAGTTGATATCTTATATTCATCCTTCATCATAGTTCTTGCTGGGGATGCTCTCTTGCCCTTACTCACCATTGTCAATACCTCCTTCCCTTCAGGTCATCTTCCTAGAAGCTTCCAAGACAGGGAAAATCTTCTCACTCCTAAAGAAACTTAAACTAGACCTTGATGACCTGGGCCAATCATGAGCCAATCATGCACCATTCATTAGCAAGATTATGGGCAAGATCATTGAAAAAGCAGTCTATGTTCAACTCCAAGATTAATGATACTGCATGAATACTAGTCTGGCTTTCGATAATGCTGCAGCATGGATACCACTACCTTACATATCGTAGATGTTGACCACAAATGAAGGTGACCGTTGCCTCCTAATGTTGCTTGACCTCTCAGTTGTCTTTGACACAGTCAACCATACCACCTTCAAATGCAACCTGGAGTTGCAAGTGGGATTCACAAGCAATGCCCTTCACTAGTTCTCCTCCTACCTGTCTAACCAACACTAGTTTGTTCACAAGGGCACCTCCAGGTCCCAAAAGATCCCTATCACTGTGCAATCATCCAAGAGTCCATACTGTCTCCTTAAATCTTCAAATCCTATATGAAGCTGCATTGTGCGCTACTCACAAATAACAGCACCAAGTTTCACAAATATGCTGATGATATACAACTCTACTAGAAAGTCTCTTCTATTTGAGACATCTAGCACCGCAAACACTACCTGCATATCGTGCACACCTTGATAACCGGTGCCTACCTGAAGCTCAATCAATCACCCAACCAAAAATGTATTCCTGTTATTTGTCAAGAGTAACAAAAAAGAAAATAAAATCATATTTTGTGTTGCTAATAACTTTGGCCCCGTTTGACAAATCTCCATGAAACTTTCCTAAAAGGTGATACTTTTTTACTAGTTTGCCCATGGAAGGTTCTGGGGTGATCTGTCAAGTGAGGGCTGACAAAAAAGGGAGGCCCTTAATGAAAAGTCCCCATGCATTTTCCCAAAAATGTTGAACAGAATTACACCAAATTGGCAGGTAGCTTGATCCTGGTCCGCAGATTGTGCTTTTTGTGATTTTAAGTAAATACATTCAATAGTTTTTCAGAAATTAAGGGTCAAAAATATTTTTAGATCTGGGAGGTTGGGTCTGTGAAAGTTTGGAGGGATTCTCGCAGGAGCGTAAATTTAGCAGTCTTATTGTCCCAAGGAGCTTTTTTCCCCAATCCACTCTGGTGGGAGCAAGCACTTTGATTGGCTGCCATTAACATCAGAAAAATTTTGCTAGCAGCTATTACAAACAAGACTTTAAAACTTAGTCCCCTGTCCTGAAGTAAAGAAAAAGTAATATAGGGGGGCGGGGTAGGGATACATATTCACCTACCTATAATGTTAATCTTTCAGTGAATGAATATATTTATATATATATATATATATATATATATATATATATATATATATATATTCAACTGCTGTACACCATTATAGTCACTACTACAAACAGTGTTCAGTCATGCACAGGAGGGTGGTTATTAGTGATTGAAGAAACTTTGTTGCACCCCCAATTAATGTTTGCCCCATCTCTTATGACGATTAGCCTCCCCTCCCTAATGACACATCTGTTTAAAACTTGACATACTAACAAAGCTAAATCTGCTGAATATCTGCCAAGCTTTGTGCAGAATCATCAAATGGTGCCAAATTTATTAGTAAATTAACAGTTTTTGATCTGCGTTTAAATATGCCCTCATGATGGACCTACATGAAATGAAGGACACCAAGACTGTGATGATATGTGTTGTGTATGTGTGTTGATGTATATATGCACATGCATCAGCACAAAAGCGAACCTATGAAATGACGCAGTGCCAGTTTTGTATATACTGATCCTAGTATGGGTAAATTATTTCTGTAGAATCTTTGAGGGAATCCCTCTAAGATATAACTGGGAAAAAGAGTGTGTTGTGGTTCCCAATCTAGCGAATAGGTTTTTGCCCCAGGAAGTTATTGATGCACTCCAGAGTAATGCCAGTAACAAAGCCCCGGGCCCAGATTTCATCCCCATGGATTTGTACAAATCTTGTCCTCAGTTATGGGCACCTGTTCTTTTAAATGTTCTTAATGCAGCAGTTACTGTGGGAATTCCTGCCTCTTGGAGAAGGGCCTGTATTATTCCAGTCGTTAAAAAGAATGACCCTAAGTCCTATCGCCCTATTTCCCTACTTGACTCTTCTGGGAAGATTTTGGGACGGATCATCTTAAGGCGTATTGAGGCTTGGATGGCAGAAAAGGAAATTTTGAGCCGGGACCAGTATGGTTTTAGGGAAGGTCTTGGCACCCATGAACAGTGCCTTAATCTTCTGATGATGATTGGGAAATACACGCAAGCTAGGAAGGGCACCCTCTATCTTGCCTTTATGGACCTTAGTTGTGCCTTTGATAAGGTAAATCGGTCCATATTGTGGGAAAGGTTAAGTCAGTTAGGGATGGATCCTGATATTGTGGAGCTGCTCCGGTACCTCCACTCAGGATTGGTTGCCAATGTGAGGGTGGGAACAAATGGAGAATATTCAGAGGCTTTTAGGCTCACCAAGGGCGTTTGCCAGGGGTGTGTGTTGGCCCCTACTCTGTTCCTTCCATATACTAATGGATTGTCGGATTTCTTGGTGGACCACTGTAGGGATGTCCCCAAGGTGAATGACACTAATGTTCCGGTGTTGACGTATGCGGACGATGTGGTCCTTACGGCCCGCACCATGAATGGTCTCTGTAAAGTTGTTAGAGCCTACGCATCTTACATGTCAGGCTTGGGTCTAGAGATCAATTATAAGAAATCACATTTTATGGTATATGGTAAACCTTTGAGCAGGGTTGGGGAGCTAAAGGTTGATCATCAAATCATTAGCAGGGTTAATGAATTCCCATATTTAGGGGTGGTTTTTGATGATAAAGGCTCATTGAAACCCTCCATTGCCAGAAGGAGTATGCCCTTCCATGCCTCAGTTGGTGCCACTTTTGATTTTGCTGTAAGAGTAGGAAGTAAACCCATTAAGCCTCTGCTTGTAATCTATAGGCGAAAATGTCTCCCTGTCCTGTTGTATGGTGCAGCATTCTGGGGGTGTATGGACACCCGAGTGCCCATTATTGAAGAAAATCGCTTCTGTAGAAGACTATTAGGTGTTGGCCAAAATACCTCTGGTTTTTGCTTGCATCTAGAATTAGATCTTGAGTGTGTGCAAGATACTATTCAGTTGGCTCCCCTTTTGTTATGGATTTCGATTTGGAGAAATGAATTTGCAGTTTTTAATAGAGAGATTTTAAGGGACAGTTTGGCCTGCGATAATGTAAAATGCATTCCCTGGCTGATGTATATAAGAAGCACAGGATTTGGGGCGGCCGGATTTGTTTGATTCTCCCGAGGGTCTGACTAGCCAGGATCAAAATTGGGTGAAGGAGAATTTTTTAAGAATTCGGAGGGCTGAAAGAGAGGGAAAGGAACTAGGGAAACAATCAGTCAGGGATTTTATTATGTTAAACATGGGGGTGGGTCCTGAGCCCTATCTCCTAGCAATAAATGACCTGAGGGAAAGGACTCTTATTACTCGATTCCGTTTGGGGATCATTAGAAATAATCTCTGCTTTCCGTTAGGTCAGTATGGTGTAAAATCTATCAGACCGTGTCCCTGTGACAGGGTGTCCCTGCAGATTTTGGCCCATTTTACATTATTCTGTGTTTTTTACGCACCTTTCAGAAGATGTTTTTTATTACCCCTGCTGAGGCCAAAGGGTTTTGTGCAATTTCGTCCTGCTTTTATGTGGTTGCACATGGCCTCAGATGCATTGGTATGGAATGGTTTGGGATCGTTTTTGAGGGGAGCCATTACTTGGCGTAATAACCTAGAGTTTTTCTAAGGGACTTTTTAGATTATTATCCTTGGTATCGAGGTTGATCTGTCTTTTAAATTATGATTATTGCTATTTTATTGTTCTATTGATATTATGGTTTATTTATTGTTGTTTATGTAATTTAAGGGTTGAATTATTTCATGCCGAATAAAGGGCCAGATGTAGGTAGGAATAAAATTGAGACTTGCAATTTGCGAGTCATAGCGAATCGCAAATTGCAACTCGCTATACAAGATGCAGAAAGGTGTCTCAGACACCTTCTGCGATTCACTATGGGTCGCAAAGACCCACCTCATGAATATTAATGAGGTGGGTTGCAGTTTGTGACCCTATGGCGAGTCTAGGCACTCACAGGGATGGTGGCCTGCTGGAGACAGCAGACCACCATGTCTGTGACTGCTTTTTGAATAAAGCAGTTTTTTTTTCTTTTTGCAGCCTGTTTTCCTTAAAGGAAAACGAGCTGCAAAAAGAAAAAATACACAAACCATTTGGTTTCGGTTTTTTGAGAGTAGGCACGGGTCCATAGAACCACTGCCTGCTCTGAAAAAATATTTTTATTGACATTCACAAAGGGGAAGGGGTCCCATCAGGACCCCTTCCCTTATGCGAATGGGTTACCATCCACTTCAAGTGGATGGTAACTGCGAGTTGGTTTGCGACCGCATTCGCGGTCCCAAAGCAACTCTGCATGGCAATGCAGCCGCAAATCGGAAGGGAACACCCCTCCCTATTTGCAAGTCGCAGCCTCAAATTACCGACTCGCAATTTGCGGTTGTGCATCGCAACGTTTTTGGCAGTTTGCGAGGCGCAAAAGGCTTGCTACATCTGGCCCAAAGTCTTTCTTTTATACTGATCCTAATTGGATTAATAAATTAAAGGCATATGAAACTGAAGTACAGCTAAAGTACTTTTCTTTAAAGCAGAGGGGGTGGCAGCAACTTACCTGACAGGGGAAGGCACACAACAGCAGCATAACAGAAAGAGTGTAAAAGATATGTTTTTTGTATGTTTCTCCAGAACACGATCCAGCAATAGGCTTTCTAGACCCACTTTTACTGAGGACTTCATCACTTGTGCCAGTCCTAAACAGAACTCAAACTGGACTGCAACCACCACAAAATCCACTGAGAAATACCTGAGAAGGATTCTTTCCAGTTAACAATCAATCCTATGAGAGGATAATTAGTGGAACCAAAACTCGTTTTCATTATAGAAAGAGAGACTCGAGAACACCATGAAACCAAGGATACATTTTAAAGATTTATTTTTAAAATCAAAAATGTATCTTAGGGCTCAAAATTTTAATAGTAACTATTGGGAATATAAACAATGAAGTAGCAATGAAATTCACCAGACATGCGAAGAGCAAATGATATTGCAACACATTGGTGAAATGGAGATTTTCCACAGCCTGGTGGGAAGAAAATCTGGATTTTATTAAAGACATGGAGGCTAAAATTCTGCAATCTCCTTTATTGCCACTACTCACTGCAGCTACTTTAAAAAACTAAGGCCCATATTTATACTTTTTAGCGCCACATTTGCGTCATTTTTTGTGCCTCTTTTGCGTTAAAAAGCGGCGCAAATGTGGCACTGAAAAAGAATAAATATGGGCCTAAAACTTTAGAATTTCATCTCAATAAAAGCACAGAAAACACAATCCTCATCCTTCTTTTTCTGAGACTGCAACTGATATTAAAGATAAACTCTATTAAAAGTCTGTAAACTGGTAAATATATCCTAACTCCTAAAAGACATCCATGAATATGACCTTGAAGCTTGAGATTTCACATCTTCCCTGCAAACTCATTTGTCCTTTAAGCTTGACCACGAGCTATAAATAAACAAAGAAGAAATTAATCCAGGGATGGGAATATGGGAGGGATAATATTAGCCTATGTGCTTTAATAAAATCCAGATTTTCTGCCCACCAGGCTTTGGAAAATCTACATTTTATGGCAAGACCCAGAGGCTAACATTATGCAAGTTTAAAGCTTTTGCAACAAATAACTTGCTATATTTTCAATTGGTTTTAAATAAAATCTTTTGAAGATTTTATCACTGACCAATCAGCACATCTCAAAATATCCCGCAAGGAACCTCCCATCATGAACTGTCTTGATGCAGCTGCACCTTTCATGGAATGGGCTCCAAATACTTGCATCCACACCCGCTCTTGTCATTACAATTCTCACGCATCTAGCAAGAGTCGGTGCGGACACAGCTTTGTATGGACTCCTAAAAGAAATTAGTCACTGATTCACACCAAGAGGTCTGGCCATTGTAATTCTCTTTTCATACTCCTTCACACATTTTACTGCCAGAGGTTTACTTTATCTTGGAAAAGAGGGTAGAAAATTTAAACTAAATTTGACTTGGTTATTTTGGACAAATAGTAACAGACACCATCCAGGGAGTAAATTCTACTTGTAGTATCAAGCGCTCTTACATCAGAAACTCTGCTGAAAGAAATCAAGCACAACAATGTTGTTAACTTCATAGTTAAATCCTTCAAACTCAACAACTCATTTGATTTCCAACTGTTCAGCAAATCCAGAACTTTTAAAACATCCCAAACTGAATTATACCTTGAAACAGGGAGCTTCGCAATCTGAATACTTCTCATTACCCTTCTTACCATAACATCCTGACCAACTAAAAGACCATTGACTAATTCATGACCTGCAGCAATTGCTGATCTGTAAACATTCACCGTCCTATAAGATAGTCTGCCTTCAAACCTTTCAGATAAATAATTCACAAGTTGGAAGGAAGACACTAAAACGGGATCAACATCTCTTCTTCATGCACTAGCAAACCCATTTCTGCCAGGCCAATCTAAACATTTTTCTTGTTCCTGGAGCCCAGGAATACTTAATAACTTTAGAAGCCTGTTGTGAAAGGCCTGGGACCTCCCATACACTCCTGAAATTTTCCAACCCACTAAAGTCAATTGATCTGACTTTACTAAATCATAACGTTCTCCTGCTGTACCCTGCAGGAGCTGAGGAAACTTCGGCAACAGATTTGGAAAATCCACTGACATTTCCAGTAGGACAGGATACCATGCCTCAGGCTTCCAAAGAGGAGTAATTAGTACCACTGTCTCCATCCACTGGTGCACCATCATCATCACCCGAGCAATCATCGAGAAACCAGGGAAAGCATCTGGACTGAGAGCTGTCTAATCCTGATTAAATGCATCTACCCCTGCTGAGTCTGGATCCGGATGCCAACTGAAATACCTCTCCAACTGAGTGTTCAGTCTGTTTGATAACAGATCCACTCCAAAAGGTCACCAAATCCTTTCTACATGACAAAACATTGACATGTTCAACTTCCAATGGCCTGCATCTCTTAAATTCCGTGAAAACTAATCTGCCTCCACATTGCTCACAACCGAAACGTGCTCTGCACGAACACAAACCCCACTTGTCAAACAAAATTCCCCAAAAAACCTTTGCTAGGTCCACCAGATCCTTTGATTTTGGACCCCCTAGTTTGTTTACGTAATGTACCGCTGACACATTGTCCTTCCGTAACAGTACAGAATATTTCACCTTGTCCTTCAGAAAACTCTTTATGGCAAAAGATCCTGCAAATAATTCCAGACAATTTATGTGCTTCATTTTCTCCTCCTCTGAGCAACGGCCACCTGTTGACACTGCCCCTCATCAGGCACCCAACCAACTAAGCTTGCATCTCATTCTTTTACCAAGTCTGCATTCTCTCCAAAAATCGCTCTCCCATTCCAAGCCTCCATCTCCCCAAGCCTGAGTTCCACCCTGGCCTCCTGCAAGAGAACAACATCCTCTGAATATCTCAATCCATTTCTCAGATGCATTGCCTTCAACCTCTGCAAAGCTAAAAAATTCAATGGTCCTGGAACAATGGCCTGGATTGTGGAAGAAAGCAATCCAATCACTCGAGCTAGCATACTGAAAGATATCCGATTCTGTTGCAACACTCTTTGAATGTTTTTCCTTATTCATTTCAACTTCTCTTTGGGGAGTTTTAACACCCCTTCCACCGTATTCACCACAAAACACCAAAACTGAGTTTCCTGTTTTTGATTTAAACTGGACTTCTCACTGTTGACCACACAACCCAAACGCTCTATTACATCTATAGTAATTTGTGTATACTACTTTAGTTTTGCCTTGTTCTGCTCTATGATAAGAATATCGTCCAGATAAATGATCAATCTGACACCTCTCCTCCTCAAAAAAGACGGTACTGGATGTAGAATTTTCATAAAACGCCACAGGGCTGAGGAAAGACTGAAAGGAAGACAAACAAATGTCCACATCTTTACGCCCCAATAGAATTTTACAAACTTTTGATATGGTTCCCAAATCGGAAATGTCAAGTAAGCATCCTTCAAATCCAGACAAGTCAACCAATCCTGAGATTGAAAAATATATTTTAGCATATGTATACCCTCCATTCTGAAGTGGTGATATACCACCCAATTGTTTAGACTCCTCAAATTTATTACAGGCCTCAAACCCTTGTCTTTCTTTTCGAGCAAAAAGATTTTGCTCTGACACCTCCTTGTTCACCAGTACTGTCTGTTCTGGACTGAACTGAACCCCTTCTGGGATCTGGGACTGAAGTGGTTCCTTGATAAATTCTATGTGATAACCTCTTACTGTCTGAAGAATCCAAGAATCTCCTGTTACCTCTAATCAATTGTGATAAAATTCGGCAAGTCTGCCGCCCAACCTTATTGGAATAGCAAGTAGGTCTGACCTTACCTGATACTCAAATCCGACGTTCACCACATCCTCCTCGACCTCTGCCTTTGTCAATAAAAACTTGAGGATCTCCATGATCCTTGTCCCTGAGTGGGGCCATAACTGCGGGAAAACTAACCTCTCAAAATTCCCATTCCTCTGGTGGGAAAACAACCCCTTGCTCTCCTAGTCCAAGCAAAAACAAGTTCACTAAAAACTTTCTTCACGTCACGTTGTGACTTCTGAAGCGAGGAAAAAGCTCCAACAAATGTTGATATAGAGTTGATAAAATCATCACCATAAAGAAAACCATTAGCCAATGGTCCTACCTCATTGTTTGCAAGATCCGCTAACTTCAGATCTATTTTAAGTAAAATACTCTTTCTTCTTTCAACAGAAATCTCTATATTTGTGTTTCCCAACAGACACACTGCACACTGAACCCATCGACGCAATTCACCAATATCCAAAGAATTTTCATTAATATGTGCTTCTTCCACTAAATCAACAATCTTAGTTAGTGGACCTGTAATATCCAGGAGTCTATCCTGGCACATGCGTAATCCTTTATCTAAACCCTTATGTGGATCACGGCTTCCTTTTCCTAAAAATGCTAAGATTTTTGCATCCAGCTGTGGTTTAATGGTGACCTAATTTTTCAAAGGGGGCCTCGGACATTCAGACTGTTATCTTACTCTGACCTCCTTAGGAATTTGTTTTCTCATTCAATAAAGTACATAATCTGCAACATGTCCATACAGGACATAAAGGATGCCTTATTAAAAAAGGGTCAAACATAATATCCCCCATGGGATCTTTCAAAATGTCCTTGTATTTTCCTTTTATTTACTCTTTAAACTCTTGTTTCCTAGAAACATTCTCTAATTCTGAATTCTCAGAATAGTACAAAAACTTTATTCGACCTTCAAACAAGTCATAAAAGTAACAAATAAAACATGTCCATGTATAAGAGCACAATAAGTACAATAAAATAATAAAAGAACAAATAGCAAAAAATATATGTAGTTCATTTATCTCTTCGGACGTATTTACGTGGCCTAGTCAGATTGATACCAGTACGCCCATAGACTTTCTTGCAATTATTACGGAACATAAAAAATTTGCCAAGATTCCACACATTTCAATAGAAGATAAAAACTGTAAGCTGATGTACGCAATATGACACTGACGTAATTTAATTGATCTTAAAAGAGGCATTAAAAGGCACTTTCTCTGTTTATCATAACATTTACAAAAAAGGACCACATGTATCGTGGTTTGAGGTGCCTTTGCGTCACAAGGAAAGGCCCCTAAGGTTGTACTCCAATCATTCATGTTTGGAAAGGTTACTAGGCGATGGAAAGTGTCTAACCTTAATCTTGTAAGGACAAAACAATGGCGAGGATTTACCACGTTTACCAAATAGGGCTGCATGCCCTCTGTAGACAAGATTAGTTGGTTAGACATAACACTACACTTTTTTGATGCTGCTTCCCATCGCTGTTCTTCTAAATGTCAAGGTCCTCAGTTCCTTCCTGGTAATTTTTCCCAGTAGTTCTGGATTTGTATAATATTCTTTACTGCCCATATTTTCAAAAAAGGTCATAATGTACCTCAGCCAAGGGACTCTTAGTGAATATGTTAACGCCATACAATCAGATAAAATTGCCTTGTTTAATCCAGTATGCTCAGAGGTCCAAACTTTCTGCCACAATAATAATGGCTGTATCTTTATTATGTCAACTAGAAAGGAGAACCCCAGTTCTGCATGACTAATATACGACAATGCACCATTTGGTACCATTAACAAGTGTCTCAGAAAGTCATTTTCCACCGTCTGTATCAGGTTGCAGTTAGTATGTCCCCAGATACCTGATCCATACATGACAGCCGGGATACACTTGGCTCTATAGAAATTTACCATATTCTGCAGGGTAATCCCCCCTAACCTTTTTAAAAAAAATGTCAAGGGTGCCGTTGGTTTGATAATCTGGACTTTTTTCGTTTTTCACGCAGTGTGCCCAGGAACCCTGTTTGTCAAACATTATACCCAAATATGAGAATGTTTGAACTGTATCAACTTTCCCCTCTTGTATAGTAATATTATAGGTCTTACTCTGCTTCCTCCCGCAGTTCATTATAAAAGTTTTAGTGTGGTTAACGGTAAGTCCCAAATCTGTCAGGAAAATTATACAAGTGGTTAAACGTTTTTGGAGGGCTAGTGGAGTCCTGGCCATAAGTACAGCATCGTCTGCATAGAGTAGCACCGGGACAGCGCAGTTGCCTATTTGGGGGGGATCCTTACATTTAGTTATCAGTTCCCGTTCTAAGTTGTTTATACATAATGAGAACAAGAGTGGAGCTAGTACACAGCCTTGGTGTACTCCTCTGTGTATGCCAAAAGGCCTAGTGCATTCCCCTCTTATCCCGTAACTCACTCTTGCTCTACACCCTGTGTACAGGTCCCAAATAAACTGAATTATTGTTGATTCTACCCCTATGCTACTTAAGATGTCCCATAACTTCCCGTGTATTACGCAGTAAAATGCTGAAGATAGATCTATAAAGGCCAAGTACAAATTACCCTCCCTAATCCTTGTATACTTCCCAATTATAATGCTTGGATTCAGGCCCTGTTCCACCATACCTATTCCTGTATGGAAACCGTACTGTACTGGAGATAAAATGCCATTTTCTTCCGCCCATGTTTGAAGTCTATTCAAAATAATTCTCCCTGCTAATTTAGCTGATGTATCAAGAAGGGAGATTGGCCTATAACAAGCTGGGTAAAGGCGGTTGCCTTTTTTATATATAGGGACGATGATAGAATCTCGCCACGATGATGGTGGGCCTTGTATACGGAAGGCCCTCAATATCTGCATCAATAAGGGGCCCCATATTTGCCTATTTGCCTTATATAGATCTACCGGAACACCATCAGGGCCCGGCACTTTCCCTGCTTTGCTTGAGTTTATGGCTTCCACTACTTCCTCTAGACTAACCTGGGGTGTTATGATCAAACGTGGGCCTTCCTGAGCAGCTAAACCCATTAAGGGATCCATTGGCTCCATATCACTGGTCTGACAATATATAGATTAGAAAAATATTCAATCCAATCCTCTTCTGAGATGGCAATTTCCATTCTAGGGACGTCTGTCACCTAGAACAGGAGTATTTATTGTTTTCCAAAAGAGGATATTGTCCTTTGTAAGGCTAGCTTTATGTAAAATTTCCCACAGGTTTCCCTTCAGAATGGATTTCCTTTTTTTTTTATGACTATCCTATATTCCTGTCTACACATACGTATTTCGATCGGGCATCTTGTTGGGGCGCTTAAGGCCTTTTTTAATCTCTTGTGTGCTTTTGTGCAATCGTGATCAAACCAGCCCATTTCCTTTTTCTGTCCTACTTTTCCCATCTTAATCGTAAGAGCTTCTTTCACACCTTGCGTTATCTGCGAAAAGGCACTTGTAGGAAGTTGGCTCTGTATGCACTATTTCAAGTAAGGAATAGTATGCACAGAGTCCAAGGGTTCCCCTTAGAGGTAAGATAGTGGCAAAAAGAGATAATACTAATGCTCTATTTTGTGGTAGTGTGGTCGAGCAGTAGGCTTATCCAAGGAGTAGTGTTAAGCATTTGTTGTACATACACACAGGCAATAAATGAGGAACACACACTCAGAGACAAATCCAGCCAATAGGTTTTGTTATAGAAAAATATATTTTCTTAGTTTGTTTTAAGAACCACAGGTTCAAATTCTACATGTAATATCTCATTTGAAAGGTATTGCAGGTAAGTACTTCAGGAACTTTAAATCATTACACTAGCATGTATACTTTTTACATAAAACACAATAAGCTGTTTTAAAAGTGGACACAGTGCAATTTTCACAGTTCCTGGGGAGGTAAGTTTTTGTTAGTTTCCACAGGTAAGTAAGTCACTTACAGGTTTCAGTTTTTGGTCCAAGGTAGCCCACCGTTGGGGGTTCAGAGCAACCCCAAAGTCACCACACCAGCAGCTCAGGGCCGGTCAGGTGCAGAGGTCAAAGAGGTGCCCAAAACACATAGGCTTCAATGGAGAGAAGGGGGTGCCCCGGTTCCGGTCTGCCAGCAGGTAAGTACCCGCGTCTTCGGAGGGCAGACCAGGAGGGCTTTGTAGGGCACCGGGGGGACACAGGTCAGCACAAAAAGTACACCCTCAGCAGCGCGGGGGCGGCCGGGTGCAGTGTGCAAACACGCGTCGGGTTTGTAATGGTTTTCAATGAGAGATCAAGGGATCTCTTCAGCGTTGCAGGCAGGCAAGGGGGGGGCTCCTCGGGGTAGCCACCACCTGGGCAAGGGAGAGGGCCTCCTGGGGGTCACTCCTGCACAGGAGTTCCGTTTCTTTAGGTGCTGGGGGCTGCGGGTGCAGGGTCTTTTCCAGCCGTCGTGAAATGGAGTTCAGGCAGTCGCGGTTAGGGGGAGCCTCGGGATTCCCTCTGCAGGCGTCGCTGTGGGGGCTCAGGGGGACAACTTTGGTTACTCACAGTCGTAGAGTCGCCGGAGGGTCCTCCCTGAAGCGTTGTTTCTCCACCAGTCGAGTCGGGGTCGCCGGGTGCAGTGTTGCAAGTCTCACGCTTCTTGCGGGGAGTTGCAGGGGTCTTTAAATCTGCTACTTGAAACAAAGTTGCAGTTCTTTTGGAGCAGGGCTGCTGTCCTCGGGAGTTTCTTGTCTTTCTCGAAGCAGGGCAGTCCTCAGAGGATTCAGAGGTCGCTGGTCCCTTGGAAAGCGTCGCTGGAGCAGGGTTCTTTGGAAGGCAGGAGACAGACCGGTAGGACTGGGGCCAAAGCAGTTGGTGTCTTTTGGTCTTCCTCTGCAGGGGTTTTTCAGCTCGGCAGTCTTCTTCTTCTTGTAGTTTCAGGAATCTAAATTCTTAGGTTCAGGGGAGCCCTTAAATACTAAATTTAAGGGCGTGTTTAGGTCTGGGGGGTTAGTAGCCAATGGCTACTAGCCCTGAGGGTGGGTACACCCTCTTTGTGCCTCCTCCCAAGGGGAGGGGGTCACATCCCTAATCCTATTGGGGAATCCTCCATCTGCAAGATGGAGGATTTCTAAAAGTTAGAGTCACTTCAGCTCAGGACACCTTAGGGGCTGTCCTGACTGGCCAGTGACTCCTCCTTGTTTTTCTCATTATTTTCTCCGACCTTGCCGCCAAAAGTGGGGGCCGTGGCCGGAGGGGGCGGGCAACTCCACTAGCTGGAGTGTCCTGCGGTGCTGGCACAAAGGGGTGAGCCTTTGAGGCTCACCGCCAGGTGTGACAGCTCCTGCGTGGGGGAGGTGTTAGCATCTCCACCCAGTGCAGGCTTTGTTACTGGCCTCAGAGTGACAAAGGCACTCTCCCCATGGGGCCAGCAACATGTCTCGGTTGTGGCAGGCTGCTGGAACTAGTCAGCCTACACAGATAGTTGGTTAAGGTTTCAGGGGGCACCTTTAAGGTGCCCTCTGGGGTGTATTTTACAATAAAATGTACACTGGCATCAGTGTGCATTTATTGTGCTGAGAAGTTTGATACCAAACTTCCCAGTTTTCAGTGTAGCCATTATGGTGCTGTGGAGTTCGTGTAAAACAGACTCCCAGACCATATACTCTTATGGCTACCCTGCACTTACAATGTCTAAGGTATTGCTTAGACACTGTAGGGGCACAGTGCTCATGCACTGGTGCCCTCACCTAGGGTATAGTGCACCCTGCCTTAGGGCTGTAAGGCCTACTAGAGGGGTGACTTATCTATACCTGCATAGGCAGTGAGAGGCTGGCATGGCACCCTGTGGGTAGTGCCATGTCGACTTACTCGTTTTGTTCTCACCAGCACACACAAGCTGGCAAGCAGTGTGTCTGTGCTGAGTGAGGGGACTCCAGGGTGGCATAAGACATGCTGCAGCCCTTAGAGACCTTCCTTGGCATCAGGGCCCTTGGTACCAGGGGTACCACTTACAAGGGACTTATCTGGATGCCAGGGTGTGCCAATTGTGGAATCAAAAGTACAGGTTAGGGAAAGAACACTGGTGCTGGGGCCTGGTTAGCAGGCCTCAGCACACTTTCAATTCAAAACATAGCATCAGCAAAGGCAAAAAGTCAGGGGGTAACCATGCCAAGGAGGCATTTCCTTACACAACCCCCCCCCCCAAACGAAAGAGGATGAGACTAACCTTTCCCAAGAGAGTCTTCATTTTCTAAGTGGAAGAACCTGGAAAGGCCATCTGCATTGGCATGGGCAGTCCCAGGTCTGTGTTCCACTATAAAGTCCATTCCCTGTAGGGAGATGGACCACCTCAACAGTTTTGGATTTTCACCTCTCATTTGCATCAGCCATCTGAGAGGTCTGTGGTCAGTTTGAACTAGGAAGTGAGTACCAAAAAGGTATGGTCTCAGCTTCTTCAGGGACCAAACCACAGCAAATGCCTCCCTCTCAATGGCACTCCAACGCTGCTCCCTGGAGAGTAACCTCCTGCTAATGAAAGCAACAGGCTGGTCAAGGCCATCATCATTTGTTTGGGACAAAACTGCCCCTATCCCATGTTCAGAGGCATCTGTTTGCACAATGAACTGCTTGGAGTAATCTGGAGCTTTTAGAACTGGTGCTGTGCACATAGCTTGTTTCAGGGTGTCAAAGGCCTGTTGGCATTCTTCAGTCCAGTTTACTTTCTTGGGCATTTTCTTGGAGGTGAGTTCTGTGAGGGCTGTCACAATGGATCCATATCCCTTCACAAACCTCCTATAGTACCCAGTCAAGCCAAGGAATGCCCTGACTTGAGTCTGGGTTTTTGGAGCTGCCCAGTCCAGAATAGTCTGGATCTTAGGCTGGAGTGGCTGACCTTGGCCTCCACCTACAAGGTGTCTCAAGTAAACCACAGTTCCCTGCCCTATCTGGCATTTGGATGCCTTGATAGAGAGGCCTGCAGATTGCAGGGCCTTCAAAACCTTCTTCAGGTGGACCAGGTGATCCTGCCAGGTGGAGCTGAAGACAGCAATATCGTCAAGATAAGCTGCACTAAAGGATTCCAACCCAGCAAGGACTTGATTCACCAACCTTTGGAAGGTGGCAGGGGCATTCTTTAAACCAAAGGGCATAACAGTGAACTGATAATGCCCATCAGGTGTGGAGAATGCTGTCTTTTCTTTTGCTCCAGGGGCCATTCTGATTTGCCAGTAACCTGCTGTTAAGTCAAAGGTACTTAAGAATTTGGCGGCCCCTAATTTGTCTATTAGCTCATCAGCTCTAGGAATGGGATGAGCATCTGTCTTGGTGACAGAGTTGAGACCTCTGTAGTCCACACAAAACCTCATCTCTCTCTTTCCTTCTTTGGTGTGAGGTTTGGGGACTAAGACCACTGGGCTAGCCCAGGGGCTGTCAGAGTACTCAATTACTCCCAATTCCAGCATCTTGTGGACTTCCACCTTGATGCTTTCCTTAACTTGGTCAGACTGTCTAAATATTTTGTTTTTGACAGGCATGCTGTCTCCTGTGTCCACATCATGGGTACACAGGTGTGTCTGACCAGGGGTTAGGGAAAAGAGTTCAGCAAACTGCTGCAGGACCTTCCTACAGTCAGACTGCTGTTGGCTAGAGAGGGTGTCTGAGTAGATCACTCCATCCACTGAGCCATCTTTAGGGTCTGATGAGAGGAGATCAGGGAGAGGTTCACTCTCAGCTTCCTGGTCCTCATCTGTTACCATCAACAGATTTACATCAGCCCTGTCATGGAAGAGCTTAAGGCGGTTCACATGGATCACCCTCTTGGGGCTCCTGCTTGTGCCCAGGTCCACCAGGTAGGTGACCTGACTCTTCCTTTCTAGTACTGGGTAAGGGCCACTCCATTTGTCCTGGAGTGCCCTGGGAGCCACAGGCTCCAGAACCCAGACTTTCTGCCCTGGTTGAAATTCAACCAGTGCAGCCTTTGGGTCATACCACAACTTCTGGAGTTGTTTGCTGGCCTCAAGGTTTTTACTTGCCTTTTCCATGTACTCTGCCATCCTTGAGCGAAGGCCAAGTACATAGTCCACTATGTCTTGTTTAGGCTCATGAAGAGGTCTCTCCCAGCCTTCTTTAACAAGAGCAAGTGGTCCCCTTACAGGGTGGCCAAACAGAAGTTCAAAGGGTGAGAATCCTACTCCCTTCTGAGGCACCTCTCTGTAAGCGAAAAGCAGACATGGCAGGAGGACATCCCATCTCATTTTGAGTTTTTCTGGGAGCCCCATGATCATGCCCTTTAATGTCTTGTTGAATCTCTCAACAAGGCCATTAGTTTGTGGATGATATGGTGTAGTGAATTTATAAGTCACCCCACACTCATTCCACATGTGTTTTAGGTATGCTGACATGAAGTTGGTACCTCTGTCAGACACCACCTCCTTAGGGAAACCCACTCTGGTGAAGATACCAATGAGGGCCTTGGCTACTGCAGGGGCAGTAGTCGACCTAAGGGGAATAGCTTCAGGATACCTAGTAGCATGATCCACTACTACTAGGATGTACATATTTCCTGAGGCTGTGGGAGGTTCTAGTGGACCAACTATGTCCACACCCACTCTTTCAAAGGGAACCCCCACCACTGGAAGTGGAATGAGGGGGCCTTTGGATGCCCACCTGTCTTACCACTGGCTTGACAGATGGGGCAGGAGAGGCAAAACTCCTTAACCTTCTGGGACATGTTGGGCCAGTAGAAGTGGTTGACTAATCTCTCCCACGTCTTGGTTTGTCCCAAATGCCCAGCAAGGGGAATATCATGGGCTATGGTCAGAATAAACTCTCTGAAACCCTGAGGCACTACCACTCTCCTAGTGGCACCAGGTTTGGGATCTCTTGCCTCAGTGTACAGGAGTCCATCTTCCCAATAGACTCTATGTGTTCCATTTTTCTTGCCATTGGACTCTTCAGCAGCTTGCTGCCTAAGGCCTTCAAGAGAGGGACAGGTTTCTTGTCCCTTACACAGCTCTTCCCTTGAGGGTCCCCCTGGGCCTAAGAGCTCAACCTGATAAGGTTCCAGCTCCATAGGCTCAGTTCCCTCAGAGGGCAGAACTTCTTCCTGAGAAGAGAGGTTCTCTTTTTCTTGCTGTGTTGCAGCTGGTTTCCCAGCTGACTTTCCTTTCCTCTTGGTAGGCTGGGCCTTTCTTCCAGACTCCAGCTCTACTTTTTCACCCTGAGCCTTGCACTGTGCCCTTGTCTTGACACACACCAGTTCAGGGATACCCAGCATGGCTGCATGGGTTTTCAGTTCTACCTCAGCCCATGCTGAGGACTCCAGGTCATTTCCAAGCAAACAGTCTACTGGGATATTTGAGGAGACCACCACCTGTTTCAGGCCATTGACCCCTCCCCACTCTAAAGTTACCATAGCCATGGGATGTACTTTAGTCTGATTGTCAGCGTTGGTGACTGGATAAGTTTGTCCAGCCAGGTATTGGCCAGGGGAAACCAGTTTCTCTGTCACCATAGTGACACTGGCACCTGTATCCCTCAGGCCCTCTACACTTGTCCCATTAATTAAGAGCTGCTGCCTGTATTTTTGCATGTTAGGGGGCCAGGCAGCCAGTGTGGCTAAATCCACCCCACCCTCAGAGACTAATGTAGCTTCAGTGTGACACCTGATTTGCTCTGGGCACACTGTTGATCCCACTTGGAGACTGGCCATTCCAGTTTTACCTGGATGGGAGTTAGAAGTGGTATCTTTCTTGGGACAGGCCTTGTCTCCAGTTTGGTGTCCAGACTGACTACAGTTACGACACCAGGCCTTTTTGGGATCAAAGTTTTTACCCTTGTACCCAGAATTGTTTTGTGAAGAGGCTCTGGGCCCACCCTCCTGTGCAGGTTTGTGGGGGCCTGTAGAAGACTCTTTACTATTTTTGTTTTTGGCTGTCTCACCACCCTTCCCCTGGGGAGGTTTTGTGACCCCTTTCTTTTGGTCACCCCCTGTGGAAGTTTTGGACACCCTAGTCTTGACCCAATGGTCCGCTTCTTTCCCAATTCTTGGGGAGAAATTGGTCCTAGGTCTACCAGATGCTGATGCAGTTTGTCATTGAAACAATTACTTAACAGGTGTTCTTTCACAAATAAATTGTACAGCCCATCATAATTACTTACACCACTGCCTTGAATCCAACCATCTAGTGTTTTTACTGAGTAGTCTACAAAGTCAACCCAGGTCTGGCTCGAGGATTTTTGAGCCCCCCTGAATCTAATCCTATACTCCTCAGTGGAGAATCCAAAGCCCTCAATCAGGGTACCCTTCATGAGGTCATAAGATTCTGCATCTTTTCCAGAGAGTGTGAGGAGTCTATCCCTACACTTTCCTGTGAACATTTCCCAAAGGAGAGCACCCCAGTGAGATTTGTTCACTTTTCTGGTTACACAAGCCCTCTCAAAGGCTGTGAACCATTTGGTGATGTCATCACCATCTTCATATTTAGTTACAATCCCTTTAGGGATTTTCAACATGTCAGGAGAATCTCTGACCCTATTTATGTTGCTGCCACCATTGATGGGTCCTAGGCCCATCTCTTGTCTTTCCCTTTCTATGGCTAGGATCTGTCTTTCCAAAGCCAATCTTTTGGCCATCCTGGCTAACTGGATGTCCTCTTCACTGGAGTTATCCTCAGTGATTTCAGAGAGGTTGGTCCCTCCTGTGAGGGAGCCAGCATCTCTGACTATGATTTGTGGAGTCAGGGCTTGAGAGGCCCTGTCTTCCCTAGATAGGACTGGTAGGGGGAATCACCCTCCAAGTCACTATCATCATCCTCTGAGTTGCCATCCTCAGAGGGGTTGGCCTTTTCAAACTCTGCCAACAGCTCCTGGAGCTGTAGTTTGGAAGGTCTGGGGCCCATTACTATTTTCTTTATTTTACAGAGTGACCTTAGCTCCCTCATCTTAAGATGGAGGTAAGGTGTGGTGTCGAGTTCCACCACATTCATCTCTGCACTAGACATTATGCTTCTAAAAGTTGGAATACTTTTTAAGAAACTAAAACTAGTTCTAGGTTCTAATTCAAACTTTTACCAAACTTTTAAACTCTAAAAGAAATGCTAAACAGGATCTAACACAAGGCCCTAGCAGGTCTTTTAAGAATTTAGAAAAATAGCTCAAATTGCAAAAATCAATTTCTAATGACAATTTCTGGAATTTGTCGTGTGATCAGGTATTGGCTGAGTAGTCCAGCAAATGCAAAGTCTTGTACCCCACCGCTGATCCACCAATGTAGGAAGTTGGCTCTGTATGCACTATTTCAAGTAAGGAATAGTATGCACAGAGTCCAAGGGTTCCCCTTAGAGGTAAGATAGTGGCAAAAAGAGATAATACTAATGCTCTATTTTGTGGTAGTGTGGTCGAGCAGTAGGCTTATCCAAGGAGTAGTGTTAAGCATTTGTTGTACATACACACAGGCAATAAATGAGGAACACACACTCAGAGACAAATCCAGCCAATAGGTTTTGTTATAGAAAAATATATTTTCTTAGTTTATTTTAAGAACCACAGGTTCAAATTCTACATGTAATATGTCATTTGAAAGGTATTGCAGGTAAGTACTTCAGGAACTTTAAATCATTACACTAGCATGTATACTTTTTACATAAAACACAATAAGCTGTTTTAAAAGTGGACACTGCAATTTTCACAGTTCCTGGGGGAGGTAAGTTTTTGTTAGTTTCCACAGGTAAGTAAGTCACTTACAGGTTTCAGTTTTTGGTCCAAGGTAGCCCACCGTTGGGGGTTCAGAGCAACCCCAAAGTCACCACACCAGCAGCTCAGGGCCGGTCAGGTGCAGAGGTCAAAGAGGTGCCCAAAACACATAGGCTTCAATGGAGAGAAGGGGGTGCCCCGGTTCCGGTCTGCCAGCAGGTAAGTACCCGTGTCTTCGGAGGGCAGACCAGGAGGGTTTTGTAGGGCACTGGGGGGGACACAGGTCAGCACAAAAAGTACACCCTCAGCAGCGCGGGGGCGGCCGGGTGCAGTGTGCAAACACGCGTCGGGTTTGTAATGGTTTTCAATGAGAGATCAAGGGATCTCTTCAGCGTTGCAGGCAGGCAAGAGGGGGGCTCCTCGGGGTAGCCACCACCTGGGCAAGGGAGAGGGCCTCCTGGGGGTCACTCCTGCACAGGAGTTCCGTTTCTTTAGGTGCTGGGGGCTGCGGGTGCAGGGTCTTTTCCAGCCGTCGGGAAATGGAGTTCAGGCAGTCGCGGTCAGGGGGAGCCTCGGGATTCCCTCTGCAGGCGTCGCTGTGGGGGCTCAGGGGGGACAACTTTGGTTACTCACAGTCGTAGAGTCGCCGGAGGGTCCTCCCTGAAGCGTTGTTTCTCCACCAGTCGAGTCGGGGTCGCCGGGTGCAGTGTTGCAAGTCTCACGCTTCTTGCGGGGAGTTGCAGGGGTCTTTAAATCTGCTACTTGAAACAAAGTTGCAGTTCTTTTGGAGCAGGGCCGCTGTCCTCGGGAGTTTCTTGTCTTTCTCGAAGCAGGGCAGTCCTCAGAGGATTCAGAGGTCGCTGGTCCCTTGGAAAGCGTCGCTGGAGCAGGGTTCTTTGGAAGGCAGGAGACAGGCCGGTAGGACTGGAGCCAAAGCAGTTGGTGTCTTCTGGTCTTCCTCTGCAGGGTTTTTTCAGCTCGGCAGTCTTCTTCTTCTTGTAGTTTCAGGAATCTAAATTCTTAGGTTCAGGGGAGCCCTTAAATACTAAATTTAAGGGCGTGTTTAGGTCTGGGGGGTTAGTAGCCAATGGCTCCTAGCCCTGAGGGTGGGTACACCCTCTTTGTGCCTCCTCCCAAGGGGAGGGGGTCACATCCCTAATCCTATTGGGGAATCCTCCATCTGCAAGATGGAGGATTTCTAAAAGTTAGAGTCACTTCAGCTCAGGACACCTTAGGGGCTGTCCTGACTGGCCAGTGACTCCTCCTTGTTTTTCTCATTATTTTCTCCGACCTTGCCGCCAAAAGTGGGGGCCGTGGCCGGAGGGGGCGGGCAACTCCACTAGCTGGAGTGTCCTGCGGTGCTGGCACAAAGGGGTGAGCCTTTGAGGCTCACCGCCAGGTGTGACAGCTCCTGCCTGGGGGAGGTGTTAGCATCTCCACCCAGTGCAGGCTTTGTTACTGGCCTCAGAGTGACAAAGGCACTCTCCCCATGGGGCCAGCAACATGTCTCGGTTGTGGCAGGCTGCTGGAACTAGTCAGCCTACACAGATAGTCGGTTAAGGTTTCAGGGGGCACCTCTAAGGTGCCCTCTGGGGTGTATTTTACAATAAAATGTACACTGGCATCAGTGTGCATTTATTGTGCTGAGAAGTTTGATACCAAACTTCCCAGTTTTCAGTGTAGCCATTATGGTGCTGTGGAGTTCGTGTAAAACAGACTCCCAGACCATATACTCTTATGGCTACCCTGCACTTACAATGTCTAAGGTATTGCTTAGACACTCTAGGGGCACAGTGCTCATGCCCTGGTGCCCTCACCTAGGGTATAGTGCACCCTGACTTAGGGCTGTAAGGCCTACTAGAGGGGTGACTTATCTATACCTGCATAGGCAGTGAGAGGCTGGCATGGCACCCTGAGGGGAGTGCCATGTCGACTTACTCGTTTTGTTCTCACCAGCACACACAAGCTGGCAAGCAGTGTGTCTGTGCTGAGTGAGGGATCTCCAGGGTGGCATAAGACATGCTGCAGCCCTTAGAGACCTTCCTTGGCATCAGGGCCCTTGGTACCAGGGGTACCACTTACAAGGGACTTATCTGGATGCCAGGGTGTGCCAATTGTGGAATCAAAAGTACAGGTTAGGGAAAGAACACTGGTGCTGGGGCCTGGTTAGCAGGCCTCAGCACACTTTCAATTCAAAACATAGCATCAGCAAAGGCAAAAAGTCAGGGGGTAACCATGCCAAGGAGGCATTTCCTTACAGCACTTAAGCATTTTCCTGGATCAATATCATCACTAAGGCAGTCTGCAAAGGTTTGATTGTGGTCGCAGATTAGGTGTTTCAATAAGGCCTTTGGATCTGTCTGTGACCATCGCAGTGTGTATCCATTGCGCCGAGCTAGTTCGATGTAATTTACCAACACAGCCTTGTCCACTTTTGCCGATGTAAAGGGAATTAGTGCAACTTTTAGGCTCTGTGGGAAATGATCGCTTATTGCAATACCATGAAGTGTATAGTTGGTAAGATAATGTGCAAAATGGATGGACATTAGAACATAGTCAATCACCGTATCAGCGCCCCTTCCATTGAAAGTTGGTTTAAACTGTGGAACTTCGAAATATAATTCATTTACAAAGGACAAGTTATATTTTTGGGCCAGTAGGTTCATCGCATCACCTTGAATATTATGTGAGAAATGGGGCTGTAAGCCAGTGTCTTCAGTATCCCAGCCACATACCTTCTCCGAGGTTTCTTTGCAAAGGTGGACATTAAAATCACCACCCAATATAATAAAGGTCTCACGTCTATTGTTTGCACATATTTTCTCTAAATCTTCTCCCATTGCCATTAAAATATTGGGGGCTTCTCAGGATGGTGCCTTATTATAAAAATGAATAATTACTAGCTGAGTCTTCTGGTCCAAGTTACTCTCGATCATTTGATAATGCGGTCTCGTGATTTGCATCTTTAGGTTCTGTAACGACAGCTTATTGGATATATATGTACATAAGCCTCCTTTTGGCCTGCCATGTTTGGTCTGTACAGCTGGTGTATGGAATGTTTTGTAACCATTTATATGAACAGGATTTAATAGCCAGGTTTCCTGGAGGCATAAGCATGAGAAGTCTTCCATAAAATTCACCCAGAGCTCGTTATTAATCTTATTAGTTAAGCCTGCCACATTCCAATAAAGTAGAGCTATTTCTGGTTTCTGCTGGGAATGGCAATGTACTTTATTTATAATTGGGGGGGTGTACCACCATCTATTACATGAATTATTATCGAAGGGGGGTCTCTCTGATTTGACTGTCTCCCTACTATGTTTCTTTCAGGTACCACTTCAAGAGCTGTATCTTTCTTATTCATGCTGTGCCCTTCAGTATTTATTCCCGGCGCCGTTTCCTGGGATGTATCTCTCTTATTCATGCTAAGTCAATCTGGACCTTCTAAAGTTGTAAGAGGTTGAAATCTATTACAAGAAAGAAAGGGGTCAGGGCTAATTAGGGGTATTTTGCATGCTTGTTGTGAATTATTAAAATTATGCCCCACATGTCTTTGATAAAAGAATCCCAAGGGTAGTAAGGAAATTCCTTGATGAGTAGCCTGCCTAGACCCTAATTCACGGATAATTCTATCCACCAAATCTGGGGATTTAAATGAGAGCACCACGCAGTCTCCTTCCAATACTTTCTGACTGCTTCCTATCCACTTAACTCTTCTAACCATTTTGATATCATCAAAGAGGGGCCCCACCATTCTAGGGCCCAAGCGTGTTCCTATCCAATTGAGAGACTTATTCTTCAGAGTTGTCCATGATTCCCGCTGTTGGTCAGCTACAGATGGAACATTAGCCAGGACCACTACGTATGAAGTTGCCTCCGGGGGAAGATGTAAAAGGTCGCTTGGCTTATATAGAGGCTTCGAGAGTCTTATTCCTCTACGTTGATCCCCTCCTAAATTTATCTGGGGCTGATTTATCCTGCCCTTAGGTAGAATATTATTAGCTGTCCTCATTAATATCTGACTAGTATTTGGTACTAATGGTATGTCCAATGTTCCATCAGTGGCTACTTCACCTCCAAGATTTTCTTTAATTCTAGGAGCGGTGACCCAACCCGACCTCCTTCGGGCTCTGACGAGCCCCCCCAGGGGTGTTGCGGTGCACTTTGTGGTGGCTGCGATGTCAGCCAGCCCCCCCTGTCGTGAGAAGAGCTCCTGGAGTACTCTTGGGAATTGAAGACGTGCCAGTAGCTAAGGCAAGGCGAGGAGAGACCGTGGTAATTTCAATACGCCATCACCTAGCCCAAGCTGGCTGAGGCTTCTCTTTCCCCTCCTGGTAGGATCCCTTATTCAGTCAGCATTGATATATAAGTCTGTCCCAGGGGCCCCCAAGTGGAAAATTATAGAGGGAAGGCCCAGCCCAGCCTCTTCCTGGTGATGAGGGGCAAAGGATGGGCCCGACCTTGGCCCGGGCTATACCCGGGCACCACCCCCACACTTCGCACGAGGCGGGAGCGCAAAACAATGTTTAAAGGGGCTCAGAGCCCGCCCCTTCCTCCAGCAGCAAAAAACAGCGCGTCCCGCAAAGCGGGAGCGCAAAACAATGTTTAAAGGGGCTCAGAGCACGCCCCTTCCTCCAGCAGCAAAAAACAGTGCGTCCCACGAGGCGGGAGCGCGAAACAATGTTTAAAGGGGCTCAGAGCCCACCCCTTCCTCCAGCAGCAAAAATAGCGTTCAGAATAAATAGCTGATGAACAGCTTAACTCCACCGCAGCACGCCCTGTGGACTCGTCACACTGAACCACTGTATGCGCACGATGCTCTCCAGGACACCGTACTTTCATTTGTGGGCCTTTAATGTGCCCTCCTTGTGTGTACTGGACACCACCTTGACTCATGTAAACACAGTTATCTTCTTCTGCCAAAGCAGATCTCCTTCTCTTATGCTGAGTTTTATCTGTAGAGAGATGTTTCCCCTTTCTTGCCACTTTACCACCTTTCTCTACTGGAGAAGTCTCAAAAGCAGACCACATTTTTTCTCCCTCAGATGCTAATTTCCTACTTTTTGCATTCTATTACCTATCTCAGAGGTCATTCTATCCAATGCTTCCAGTATTTCTTTCTAGACAAGAAATGGAGAAACAGCAAAACCAGCAAAGACCTCACCTCATTCAGAGCCGCCACTGACACCCATCCCTGTTACATCAAGAATGCAAAAAAAGCTGCACTCCTGGAACTTATCAACACCTCCCCACACAACACAAGAGAGCTCTTCATGGTAATCAACAAATTCACCAATCCTCCCTCCGAAGCCACCAACATCCCCCCATTGCAAGAACTCTGGGACAAACTGGCCACCTTCTTCTTAAGGACATCTATGACAGCTTCCTTCCGCAGAACTCACACAGCATCAGATCCTACGACCAATCCAGCCCCCCAGAACCCACCCAAACTGTCCACACCTGGTCCACTCTCACCACAGAAGAGACTGAAATCATCATGAACAGCATTAATCACATAGCTCTCACAGACCCTGTCCTCACCACATCTACAACAAAGCCAGTGCGTCCATTGCCCCTCAACCCCACAAGACACTGAACTGCTCTATCAAAACAGCCACCTTTCCTGATGATTGGAAACATGCCGAAGTCTGCCCTCTCCTGAAGAGACCCACAGCCGACCCATCAGATCTAAAGAATTTCCGGCCCATCTCGCACTTTACCCAGCCAAAGTCCTGGAAAAAGCCATAAACTCACAGCTGCGACATTTCATCAAAGGCAACTCTCTGGATACCTCCCAGTCTGGCTTCCACAGCAACCACGGCACGGAGACAGTTATTCTTACTGATTAGCCACTGATTACATCCGCAGACTCCTCGACCAAGGCCACACCGCAGCACTCATACTCCTCAAGCTCTCAGCAGCCCTCGACACGGTCTCCCACAGCTCTTGATGCACCAGACTCCACGACATAGGAATCCGCGGAAAAACCTTGCAATGGATTCACTCCTTCCTCACCAGAAGAACACAAGAGAGTCAGGCTCCCATCCATCATATCCAAATCAACAGAGGTCTGCTGCAGAGGCTCTCAGGGATCCTCCCTGAACCTAACGCTCTTTAACATCTACATGGACCCGCCTGCAGCCATCATCTGAGGCCACGGAATGAACATTGTGTCATATGCCGATGACACACAACTCATCATATCCCTCACTGAAGACCCAGGCAAAGGCAAGAGGAACTTTAACACTGCAATGAAAGCCGTCATCGCCTGGATGAGGGACAGCTGCCTCAAGCTCAGCTCAGACAAGACCGAGCTCATCATCTTTGGAAACTCCACTTCAGCCTAGGATGACTCCTGGTGGCCCACATTGCTCAGCGTCACACCTACTCTGTCTGACTACGCCCACAACCTCGGAATCATCCTTGACTCCTCCCTAACAATGACTCAACAGCTAAATGCAGTCACTTCTTCCTACTGGCACACCCTCTGCCAATTCCGCAAAATCTTCAATTGAATCCTGGACAACTGCCTCAAGATAGTCACCCACGCCCTAGTCACAAGCAAGCTCGACTACGGCAACGCACTCTACACCGGAATCTCAACAAAGAACATCAGGAAAGTACAACTCATCCAAAACGTTGCCGCTAGACTCATCCTGGACCTCCCCCACCAGGAACACTTCTCCCAACACCTGAGATTTGCTTCTCCCAGTGGAGAAATGAATCAACTTCAAAGTACTCACCCACACCTACAAGGCCCTTCACAACATCGGATCAGCCTACCTAAATCACTGCATCTCTTTCCATAACCCTGCCAGACCCTCCAATCCGTCCAGAAGGCACTAGCCACCATTCCACACATCTGCTAAACCACTGCCGGAGGAAGATCTTTCCCCTACCTCACAGCCAAGAGCTGGAACAACCTAGGACAAGCCCATCACTCACCATCTTCAGAAAAAAACATCAAAACATGGCTCTTCTAATGAGGCCTAGACCCTCCACCAGTGCCTTTAGACCCTCACGAGTGACTAGTTGCGCTTTATAAAAACTGATTGATTGATAACCTTACCTCAAGTAATGGCTTGAAATCAACCTGAATCCTGTCCTCACTCATTTTCTTAACTAATCACTTATCCACCAAACAACTGACACTAACAAAGTCAAACTATGCAGCTAACTAAAAGTAATCTTGCTGAAATCCTCTACTTTCTCTAATAAAACTTTACACTGAGATCAGTGAATAAAACAGCCAATAACTGTCAAAACCTGTTTGCATTGTAAAACATAGAAAATACCCCAACTTCGTAAAATGGCTGCTCAGCACCTTCAAAACAAGTCCTTTCTTAAAGTTTACCAAATTAAAGGACTTCTCGCTACTTACATCTAACCAAATCACAGTGCGACTGCACAGGGGTCTATTGTACTGTCACTTAAAACCGAAAATTAAATCACTGTTGCTCAACTAACTATACCGCTACATGGTATTCCCTAACTTATTCAAGCATTTGCTCTTAAAGCTTGTAATGGATTTAATGATGCTAGTTTAATTGTATACCGTCACTAGGCAAACATGCGTAATCCCAGTGTGCGACCATACGTCGCTTGACCTTGTCACGTAATTGTTACGGGAAGCAATACCACACGTGTCTCTGCAAGGTCACGGTTGCCTCATGATTACAGTGCCACAACCAAATCGTTCAAATGACTGTGGCGCGCGATGACTGACACGCGCTATGTTCTGCGTGGAGCGCCTTCAAATGAAAACCAACGGTCACACCCCAACCGTCTGCTATTCCGTCTAGGTACAATGTTGACAACCAATCCTACACTTAGAAAAGCCCCATAAAATTGCCCAATAAACAGAAATATTATCAAACTAGATTGTGAAGCTATCCTAAAATCAGAAACTATTTAAGGTTTAAAAGTTAAACAAATCAAGGTAAAATAAAAAACACAACAGTCCTATCTCACTTTCAATTGAATACATTTAGATATGTTATTATTATTACTAGTATTTAAATAGTCAAGATTTCATAACCAAAAACTATTGTTAGCGCGCCTTGTCCTTAGTAAGTAAACTTACAAGGGGACGCGTATAGGTTGATGAACCTTTTGAATCACATGGAGTATCCTAGTCATACAGTAACTACTGCATTGATAGCTAACATTAATAATCAAGAAACATTCTATGAAAAACAGCTTTAAACCACAATACTCCAGAATAACCTGTACTCAGGAAAGAGTTAACCATTTTTATTCCCTATTGATTACAATTCTAAATCATCTGTTAGTTCAATCTTTATTCAAATCAATCTTTTTATTAATCCATCATAAAAGACATCAATTCTTAAAGAAAACTTATAGAACAATGCAATACCACAAACTAAGAAATGCCAACATTAATAATGAAACTCAGCAATTAAGTTAGTCAGTCATTTGTCACTGTCAACGTCATCCCTAACAGCCTACCTAACCAAGATTAGCATTAGAATGGGGGTCTTCGTGCGAAAACAATTTAGGGAAAACATCAATTTGGAAAAAATCTACCTAAGTGGGAATCTTTAAAAACAGCGCAGTTGGTCCTAGAAGAAAAGGCACAAAAATAGTCAGTCACATTTTCATAGCTACCTATCCTGGATGGATCAGCAACAAGTCAGTCTTCGTCTTCAGGTCATCTATTAGTCAGCTGCGGATCAGGCTCACAGACTATGAGCCCAATATCTGCACCTTGGACAGCGTCTCCTGACGTCATCAACTTTTCTCCTGCAACTCTGATTTCGTGCCCCTTGTCATGACTTTTTATTAGGGTCTCCCAGTCCATCCTCCTAATTGCTAATTGGTCAGTCAGTCAGCAGATATGACTTTAACCTATAGTTTCTTTTTACCAAATCTACTAATTTCCATATGCTCTGTTCACAAGAAGCGGATTGGTTTTCCATACAATGTCCTCATCTTCCGGCTTTTTAGGTATCGAAATTGTTGCATGTTCTTCTTCAGTCAGTGCTTCTATTGTTCAAGTCCTGGGAAAGTACATTTAGCTTGCTCTACACATAATTGTATCAAATTGTCTTCATCATCTCCTGTCCGCCGATACATTGCAGAAAATTATTAGCTAAGTAACTTGAACTTCGAGCGTGTCAAGGCTATTCCACAGCAGCTTCAAAGCAAACGCGGTTATTGTTTTCTTCTCTCAGTGTGCAAGGCCTAGGGCGACTAGGCCTTTAATTCAGCTAACTTAACACTACAAATTAATACAAAACATAGGTTATACATCATCATTATTATGACATATTATTACATCTTTCTCATTTATTTTCATTATTTCATACAATTTCAATCTTTTTAGTACACATGGTGATCATACCCCGAGGGCACATTTTCAACGTGCACATTATTTTTCTATAATTAATTTTTCAACACGATTTCTCATTAGTAATAACATTTAGACCATCAATAATTTTCTTAATTAGCATATCTGCTTCAACACCGTACACACACATCACCCTTTCATACTAGTACTTATCTGCAGGAGCAGCAGCAAAAAAGAAGGATGAGGAATGTGTGTTCTGTGCTTTGATTGAGTTGAAATTCTAAAGTCCTATGTCCTTTAAAGGTGCTCCTGTGAGTAGTGGCAATAAAGGAGATTGCATAATGTTAGCCTCTGGGTCTTATCATAAAATCATGAATCTTTCTTTGTGTCAATATTTACAATCACAACCTTGTCTCTTGCTAGTTAAACCGGTCTTAGCATCAAAGAAAGGGCCTATTTGAGTTTCAAAGATGGTTCCACCCAGTCACCTTGTTTGAACTATCCAGTCAATGTTCAGTAAAATAGCAGCATCTGTTATTCAAGCCTGCACAGGCAGGCACATAGATAAATATAGTCAATTGAAGGCCAAATGCCTCTCCCAGTAGCCTTCAGCAAAGGAAGGTGATATGGTTCTGTATGTTCTCTGTTTCAAGTCTCTGGCAAGAGGTTCTTCTCTTCCGCTCACACTATGTTCTCAGCTTATATAACATCTGATCATTGTTGAACCTTTTCAAAGAAACAACTAGGTGAAAAGGCATCCTTTTACTTATTTATATTGTGTGGAAAAGCTCTTTGTTTAAAAACAATAAATGAGAAGCGGTAATCAGCTTTCATGAAACTTTCTTCATTATTCAACATTTATAATTGAATAATCAGTAATATGTAATCAAATATAGGTGATCGGGAATCACAAAAATGTATTAATAACACAAATCGCAAATGTAAAAGCAAACAAATGTAATACTTCTGAACTAGCAGCACAGGACGTAAAAAGAGAGAGAGAGAAATAGGGAGGGAATCTTACCGCATAACAAAATCAGCCTGATCGATTTTCTTGCCACAGCCACTCCCCTTCAAGATCCCACCGTTTCCCACGACAGAGCACTTTTTCAGCGGCAACTTGAATGGAGAATTCTGAAACAGAAACCAAGGCTATTTGTTATAATTCAAAGGCCACAATGATTTGCAACAAAAGCAAAGCACCAAAAGGAATCATATCAGCGTTGTTTAATATTTCCATATTCGTTTTTTTTCGAAAATATTATTTAAAACTGCATCCCTCGCAGCGAATGCTTTACATGACACAGGTATAGGGCAGTAGTATTAATAATAAGGAAATACTCTGCAAAAGTTGTAAATATGAAAACTTTTCAGAGTTTCTCAACGTTTGTCCTTTTGATCAACATATCATTGTAAAAATAAATCCCCTTCAAGCTGTAGGGAAGTATGTTTTGCATGTTTTATTGTCGTATTCCTAATTATTTTAATGATATGTTGATAATGGGTGAACCAACTTAAAATTGAAGATAACACTGGTTAGAAATGGAAAAATAATAGGAATGTGTGGGGAACTCCATCTTTGTGTCTTGTGCTCCCCAAATTATTTTGTGATCCATATCTGACAAGCTGACCATACCCCAGCTACTTGCAAGTGCTGTGCTCTGCAGAGAAAATCATTTTTGCAGTAAAGTTGCCATAACTGACACAATGGTAACTTTTTGCGAACTGTCATGAAAAACAGAATTTCTGTTGACCATTTAACCTTATAAAAATACTTGTCATAATCTTAACTGCTATTTTTTCGATACCTCCCGCCTTTAAGTCTTTTCATCTTCAATTAGTTTTTTAAATGGACAAGTCATTTCGAACTCACCTTCACCCAAAGCTAGTTTTTGCGTGTACCATAGCATTGCTCGCTATGGCCTCCAGTTCTGAAGTCTGGCATGGGGGGCTAGAGAAGTGATGCACTTCTCCTGTTATTAAATGATGTCAACCTTCCCAACAATCTAACATGATGAACTGCAGGAAATTACTCCTCTATATCGTGCCCATAAACTAAAACATTCAGGTCTCACCAAATGATCAATTAGATGAATGTATAGTCGATGAGAGGTGTAAAATGAAATATAATGCTTTCCCTGCGGCGTGAAAGTAAACAGAAATCTAATTAACTGTCCCTGTAGGGGGCTAGTTTGGGTGACTGGCCATCCTAACAAACACAAACGCTGCTGTGGGTGTGGAAACTCAATTCTGCTACATACACACACACGGAAATTGTCGGATTAACTCCCACTGTAAATTAGGCCTAACTCACAAATAAACGAACACTTCTTCAGTCCTCTGGCTCTGCTAGACAATAGCAGGAGTTCTGCTAAAACACATATTCCCCTGCATTAATAAAACTGCTACCAAAAATCTTGCTCTAAGCAGTGAACAAGAGTATTATGTCACAGACACGCATTTCATTGAAAAAAATGTGAGTGCATGAACCAATCGTATTTCAGTGAAGGGGAAACACTGCTACACACTTGTTTGTGACTGCTGTCCCAGGTACACAAAAGGGAAAATTGCTGGGGCCCATTGTAAGGAGCTTTGGGGCCAGATTTAGCACTCTTTCATGCAATGCAATGCAGCAACATAAATTGTTGCTCTGTGTTAAAGAGAGGGGGCAGAAATGTGCTATATTTACCAATATCTGCTGCATTCCTGCTCTCTGCTTCCGAGTGCCCTCACAAGCATCTTTGCCCATGGTTCAAGGGTGGCTGCGTTGCAGGCACTATACATTTTGTCCAGGAAGGGATGCCTTCCTGTACAAAAACAATCCTCTGAGGCATTTTCCTCTTTCAAAGTGGGCTGCACAGTGAATTTACCAGTCTTGGTAAATCTGGGAATTAATCAAAATCTATGGGCGGATGCGTGGGAACTTCCCAGGGAAGAGTAAGGGAAGGCAGCAACTTGCACTGTCTGCCATTACTCCAGATTTACCAAGCAACGCAGGGACATGCACAGTGACCCTCCATTGCTTGATAAATCAGACTTCAGTTTTGCGCTGCCCTTGCAACACCATGCGTGACGCAAGAGCAATATAATCCAAAGATAAATCTGGCCCTTGGGGTCACATCTTTCAATCTTTCTTGCAGCAAGACTACTTGCTGCACTGCTGAAAAGGGAGAGGGCAGAAATACACTATATTTACCAATATATGGCACATTCCTGCCCTCTGCCTGTGTTGGCACACAATTGGCAACTCAATGCTATGATAAATCTGGCCCTGGGTCTTTGGCCACCAGAAAGCTGGTGAATTCCGACAGTTCATGTTGTCTGTGCCTTATGCAAGATTCCCTCAACCCCCATAGGGACCAAATAGGTTTCAAATGTCCCAAGGAACCAGGATGCTCCATTAACTGTCCTAACTAGACTTAACGGCACCCATTGAATTTAAAATGGAAACATTTAATACTTATACAACACTTAAGAAGATCCTTTAATTGCAAAAAGACTTTGGGGAATTGTTTGGAGCTTAGTGGATGCCAGACATCTGCCAAAACTGGTGGATGTCCTGTCTTCTATATTAAGGGTATAAAAATGAGTAAACACTCTCAATCGGGCAGACAGGAAGTTCATCAATTTTTGGTGGACTAGTGTTTGGGCTAGGAAAACCTTAGAATCAGCGTACCTGAAGGGTATGGATATAAATGCTAAAGTCCACTGATTCCACTAAAAAAAGACTCAATTTAGAAAAGAAAATGCCATAGGGAAATCCTGAAATAATTTAATATTCTCATCCAAGAAAAGCTGTACCACACAAGTGTTGCGTTCAGCACATCCCAAGCCTTATTAGAGAAGTACCTTTTGTATTTCTGTAACAAAGGTATTTGTACCCGCTTTGTTTGCTTTTAAGGCCCAAATAAAGGTTATGTTGAACCTTATACAAGGTTTTCATTTTCGTACTTCTACAGAATATTACAGTGTTGGCTCCGCTGGGCACTTACCTGGTGAAGAAGAGACATTTCTGGTCCTCTTCCTACCAGCCAGTTCTCACAAGTAAAAAGTGTAAAATACTTGCTTACTGTTGCTTACTGACATCATGGCCAAGCAGAAGTCGTGTAATACAGGCTTTGTGGGAATAAGGACATGTATTCACTGAACCTCAAAGAAAAGGCTTGTGTAAGATTATTTCTTGTAGCTGATGGGAGTAATTGGAGGCACCCACCAGATGCCAGCAGATGCCACCAGGTGCCACCAGGTTGTAAGCGCAACCAAAATAGTCCACAGCCTTAAATTTTGGATGGGGCACTAGTTGTAGCCCCCAGAGAGGAAGCCAAGAGTGATGCTAAATAATTCATGTAATAATTAGAGCTCAGACTCTTACAATATTAATGTACAAATGTGCATTATTCAGTGGCAAAAGTGGTTAACAGTCCTGTATAGCATGTAGAACAATAAAAGTGAACACACTCAAAATTTAACCATTTAACATGTGATTAAAGTAAGGACCATCTGTCTTGTACAGAAACAGACATCGTGTTTGTCAAACATCCTAATTATGATGTAATCATCACAGACCAGCAACCTGTATATCTTCCATGCCAACTTTAAACTACCTCTACAGAACCAAAACACGATTAATGAGCACATGCATTGGGCCCATTGAACTGCTTGCGAATGTTAGATCTGTTGATTGTGAGCTGAAGCTGCCTGGTCTCATAGGAAACATGCAATAAACGGATCTACCGGAATCAGAAAGTTTTGTTATAATTCTGCAACCGATACATTGCATTAACGATGGAAAAATGTCATGCTGTCAAGTGACAAGACAAGCAAAAGGTGCAACTTCTTAGTCAGCATGCATTATGTTGCAGCCACAATTCAGCCAGGCAGTACAGGAAACAATCATCCCGCCAATGAGATGTACAATGCAAGAATGCAACCCCCAAGACCATGCTCTAATAGTGCCAAGGCTTACATTTATTTACTATTGTTGGAAAGTACTGCAAGGTCTGTCCATTCAACCCAAACTATGCTGCCTGGCAAGATACAAGCTCAGGGACCAAATCTTTTCCCTGATTACTGTGTGAGGTGCCCTCCTATAACAAGGAAGTGGGGTTCATGGAGATTGTGGCCTGTGTAGACTTCTAGGCTGGGATGGTAATTTTATTTTAGACCTTTTTTCCAGGTCTAATGCTTGCAGTGATCATGACTGACTGTGGGAGCCCCTCAGTTTTCTCCATCCCGCGCAGAGCTGTATAACAAACGTGTCCCTAATGAGCCTCCTACAGTTGTGGTTCGGCAAAGAATAAACACCGATGAAAGACAAAACATGTAACATTCACTGCAGTGAAAGAGTGCTGTGAGAGGTGACTACGTAAAGCAGCTGCGGCAAACAGCCCCATGTAGCCATCCCTGTAACAAAGCACAATGCGGTCGAGAGCTTCCTGGTTTTGCTATGTGGAGCGACTAGAACTCTGCACCAAGGTCCTAGGTTACAGGGTACACAGATGAGGCAGTTGGTAGCAGAGAACTTTAGGAAGTGGCTGAGAAAAGAGTCACAGAAAGGAAGCAGGTGTAGAAAGAAGAACCAGTGAGCGGAACGACCTAGGGTCTGATTTCAAGAACTCGGCGGACGAGTTACACGTCACAATCGTGTCGCACATCCCGTCCACCGAAATTTGAATCCTATTGGATACAATGGTATTTAGCTTTCGAGAGGACGAGATATCCGTCACCGTTGTGACAAGTAACCTGTCTGCTATGTTCTAAATCAGGCCCCTAGAGTTGCAATTGCATGACACCTATGTTGCAGTTGTTATTGTAAGGCGAATCACTTTACTACTTCAGCTAAAAAAGTGTAAAAAAGAGCTCTTTTTCAATTAGCAGGAAACTCGCAAAGTGTATATTTGGTGGAAATGATAACGTAAGCTGTGCATAATTATTGATAAGGGCAGGCCATTAAATCCCTTGAGTGCGCCCATTACTGTATATCCTGCTGTTCTCCTAAAAAGTGGTTAGTCGAACGTCTTGCATCAAAAACTGCGCATAAACCATAAGCGTAGAGAAAAACATTTCTATTTATTCATATGCGATTGAGATAACGTTACTGCTGTTAACTATGTGATTCTACATGCTGTAATTAAGGTTTGCAATCAAATGCATTGTAATCACGCTGTAAGTGCCAGTAAGTATGACATGTCTCACCCACTCTCACCCACTATGTTTCCGAGGAGCTAGAAGCGTTTGCTCCGGTCGGTTTCCGTTAATTACATTCTGCAACGGTTTAAATTAATTGATTTTCTCGCTGAATAATGTATCTGATCCAAGGTATTCTTGTCTTTCATGTACATATTCAGCAAACAATCTTTACACAATTAGAAATGTTTGTATTTTTCTGCAGAAGCAAGACTGATTAGCATATCTCACTTTTCGTTAAAGAAGAAGTTACTCTCTCCCGCTGTTAGTGAAAATTACCAAAAATATGCTCTGGTAAAGGCCACAGGTTGCAAGGACATAACTAATCTTAGTTTTAACGTCCGTGCATTTTTGTCAATAAACATTTAGGAACAAGGTGAAAGAATCATGCTGGCAAAATTAATTTGAGCATGGACTTTGGAACAACACCTTGTCAAATTAAGTCTGGTGTGCTCAGCAAATGTGAAACAAGAGTGAAAATTACCAATGCAGTATTATTGCAACACAAATATCAATTGACTGAAGCATGCCCCGAGCAACCATGGACACTTATCCCAGACCGAATGGCTTTCTCTCCAGGGAACATCTTCACACCACATATGTGAGCTTGTGTTAACCCGGAGTTGGAATCTCACAACTGATGGCTACTTGATGCCACGTGGTTATGTGAATCGCAAAGAAATGTTGATATCACTGCCATTGTTGACAGGAGCTTGGATATATGGGGTGGAACCTATCCAGACATTAATACAGTAGTGCAAACTAGAAGACCGCCAGGTTCTAATGTTCATGTACTGGTCCCACTCAGGTGGGCGTGAAGGGATAAGGATACTTTCCGTAGATAAACTCTTGTGCCAACAGGTCACTTGTATGACACATTTTTACTTATTGTGGTTTCCAGTTTCATTTCAAATAAAAAGTAATTCCCCCACCGTAATATTTTTATTTTTGTTGGCCATTGTTCACCTTTTGTCAGCTGACACGTGTCTCTGTCTAGTGGAAAGACTTCAAGTATGTAAGCTTTCTCAAAAGTTTAGTAGCAACATTTGCCAAAGTTATACTTTAGGCACTTACAAACTCTAATAATGAATAGCTTATTCACATCTCTTCCGTGAGTCTGTGTTAGTATCTGAGTCTGGGCCTGCAGATTTAGACTCAACAGAAGTGGAAAGCACATAAGTGCACTATAGGGCGGCTCCTACGCAATGGTGAAGGAGCGTCGCCTCACCTGGCTAAGCCAGGAGATGAAAGATAAAACGATATTTCATTATCATTTTATCTTTCATCTGCTGGCTCAGCCAGCAGCATGTTCAGGGTGGGGCAGGCCTGGGCTGTGGGAGGTGGAAGTAGTGGAGTGCGCATGTGTGCTTGGCCGGCCATCTCAGTCTGGCCAAACACACATCCGCACTTAAATTTCTCCAGCCCGGCTGTGTCGAACAACTGGGCTGGAGAAACTGCACAGACCAGAGGGCTGTGTCTGAGCGGCTGTCCAAGCCGCTCAGACCAATCCTGACGGTGCTTTCATGCTAGGTTCAGCATGAAAGCACCACCAGGATTGCTGGGGAGCCTATACTGGTGGCCCAGTAAATGCAGGGACACCACATTGAGGGAAGGAAGAGGAGCAACATGGCAGAAAGCGGCAATGGCAAAAGGTAATTTTTTTTTTATTCCCCCTCCCCGTCCCCACCCCCGCCCCTCCTCTTGAGATTTGCGGCAGCTGCTGCTGAGTGTACTTATAATGCACTAGGGCTGGAAAATCAATGTAGTAGGAAAGGAGAATTCCCTTTGCAGTCCTGAATACTCATCCCAGAACAAACGTCTTCCTCTTGAAGGAAAATCTGTAATCGACAAGTGTTCATGCCACAGTCTGCATAAGGACGAGTCCTCAATTTGAATTCCACTTTTAAGCACTATTTGATGCTAGGGCGAAATGTGAGTCACAAATATGCTTAGAATTAGATTTAATTAAAAATATGATGGATTCATAAGCACATTCTGTTTCATTTTGTGCTGCACATTTGTAATAGCACAACTGTGCCAAAGGAGAATACATTTTACTGTATACTGCTTGTCAGTTGACATACTATATAGCAAAAGTGAGATGCAATCGAAGGAACTAGGGGCCAGATGTACAACCATTTCCTTTTGCAACTCATAAATTGCAAAGTTTTGCGACTTACAATTTGCGAGTCTCAAAAGTAACTGTACTAATGTGTCACAGACACATTTAATGATTCCCAATGGGGTCGCAATTGTCATTCCTCATCAATATTCATGAGGCAGGTCTCAATTTGCAACCCTTTGGGAATGGGCAATAACACAGGGATGGTGGACTCCTGGGGACAGCAGACCACTATCTCTCTGTTTGCTTTAAAAAAGGGAACCTATTTTTTAAAAAATGCAGCCAGTTTTCCTTAAAGAATAATGGGATGCATGTCAAAAAGAAAAATTAAACGTTTCTGTTTAATTTTTTAAGGGTAGAGTGGTCCCTGGGAGCACTGCCTGCTCTTAAAAAACATTTTCACTCCCATTCACTAAGGGAAGGGGGTTCCCTGGAGATCCCTTCCCGTTTGCAACTGGCTTACCACCTACTTTAATAGGCAGTAAATTGCAATTGTTTTGTGACTGTATTCTGGTTGCAAAACAATTGTACATCCCCATGTGACATGCTATTAGAAAGGGATGCCTCTGACCCCTCTAGCCAACATAATCCTCTTTCATTACATCAAAGTCCTCTCTAATGTTGATGATATGCAACACATTCTCTCCCTCACAGACATGATGCTGAGTACCCGGATCAAGTTCAATGCCTGCCTCACTAAATTTGCTTACTGGATGAAGAAATTATCCAAAACAGAAAACTGACAAGACCGAAACTGTGATCTTCAGGAGGAGCACATCACTGTGGGACTCCACCGGTTGGACAACTTCCTGTTTGAGAATTACTATATCCAGATGCGAAGAAAGCTACAGAATCAAGAATTTTCACATGACTGGTGCCAATGTAGTATACAATCTTACACCAGCACCCACTCTTACCAGAGGACCCTTTAGAAGAAAGGAATTTGCAGTTCTCAAGGATCTTGTGGGAGAAAGCACACTAGTTGTTTGACAGGATTGTTTGTGATGAAAACCTGATGAATATGCACAACACCTTGAAGTGTATGCTCTCTATGCTTCAGCCAAGCCATTCCATCTAAGTGTCAAATGCCCTAATAGATTATTCCTAGTTTACATCGGGCTTTCATTAATTGCTATTGACTCATTAAAGTTTCCAAATGTCAAGTAAAGTCACATCCAATCCTGATTGGCACGACAAGAAATAGAGGGCAAATGTTCTAGCACGAATCCTTGGGGAAAGGGGTCTATCTTTATTTAAGTTAGCATTTTAAAGGATTAGGGTTTGTACACGGAGATACATGTGGTATATTACCCAACTAAACAAAACAATTCAACACTATTTGCACTTTTAAATGATCTGAACCCCTTTGAGAGCTTCATTAAATGTATTTTACTGTTATACATATGAAGATATCAAAAATAACATTATTATATTTATGTCATTTAAAAAGGTTTTTGTGTACATAGATGTAGAAGGTGTAATGTATAGTTTCTGCACATCTGCCAAGAATATTACGTTTTTGGAAGTGCTGTTTTTACGAAGAATCGCAAATCCATTTAAACAATATTAATGGCAAAGTAGAATTTGCATATAATGCTTCTGCCATGTTGTAGGAAAGTACCATCTTGCCTGGCATGTTACCCCCATTTTTCACTGTATATATGTTGTTTTAGTTGTATGTGTCACTGGGACCCTGGTAACCCAGGGCCCCAGTGCTCATAAGTGTGCCTGAATGTGTTACCTGTGTAGTGACTAACTGTCTCACTGAGGCTCTGCTAATCAGAACCTCAGTGGTTATGCTCTCTCATTTCTTTCCAAATTGTCACTGACAGGCTAGTGACCATTTTTACCAATTTACATTGGCTTACTGGAACACCCTTATAATTCCCTAGTGTTGGACCTGGCTTTTTGACAGGGACATCCCCAAACTTTTTGCCTCCTTCCTCCTATTTTTTCTGACCTGTTGTTGTTGGCTTTTGACCTCTGAGCACTTTACCACTGCTAACCAGTGCTAAAGTGCATATGCTCTCTGTGTAAATTGTACTATTGATTGGTTTATCCATGATTGACTATTTAATTTACCTGTAAGTCCCTATTAGAGTGCACTACATGTGCCTAGGGCATGTAGATTAAATGCTACTAGTGGGCCTGCAGCACTGGTTGTGCCACCCACCTCAGTAGCCCCTTAACCTTGTCTCAGGCCTGCCATTGCCAGGCCTGTGTGTGCAGTTTCACTGCCACTTCGACTTGGCATTTAAAAGTACTTGCCAAGCCTAGAACTCCCCTTTTTCTACATATAAGTCATCCCTAATGTGTGCCCTAGGTAACCCCTAGAGCAGGGTGCTGTGTAGGTAAAAGGCAGGACATGTACCTGTGTAGTTATATGTCCTGGTAGTGTAAAACTCCTAAATTCGTTTTTACACTACTGTGAGGCCTGCTCCCTTCATAGGCTAACATTGGGGCTGCCCTCATACACTGTTGAAGTGGCAGCTGCTGATCTGAAAGGAGCAGGAAGGTCATATTTGGTATGGCCAGAATGGTAATATAAAATCCTGCTGACTGGTGAAGTCGGATTTAATATTACTATTCTAGAAATGCCACTTTTAGAAAGTGAGCATTTCTTTGCACTAAAAACTTGTTGTGCCCTTCAATCCACGTCTGGCTAGGTTTAGTTGACAGCTCCTTGTGCATTCACTCAGACACACCCCAAACACAGGGTACTCAGCCTCACTTGCATACATCTGCATTTTGAATGGGTCTTCCTGGGCTGGGAGGGTGGAGGGCCTGCCCTCACACAAAGGACTGCCACACCCCCTACTGGGACTCTGGCAGACAGGATTGAACTGAAAGGGAACTTGGTGCATTTCTTAGAGACTCTTTGAAGTCACCCCCACTTCAAAGGCACAACTTAGTATAAAACAGGGCCTCTGCCCTACCTCATCAGACACTTGCTGGAGAAGAAACCTGAACCAGAAACTACATCCTGCCAAGAAGAACTGCCTGGCTGCTCAAAGGACTCACCTGCCTGCTTTCTCCAAAGGACTGCTGTCTTGCTGTTGCCCTGCTGCCTTGCTGAACTCTTGTCTGGCTGTGAAAGTGCTCTCCAAGGGCTTGGATAGAGCTTGCCTCCTGTTCCTTGAAGTCTCAGGACCAAAAAGACTTCTTCCTTTCACGTGGACGCTCCGTGCGCCGAAAATTTCGACGCACAGCTTGTTTCGCGGCGAGAAAAACGCCGCACACCGACGCTGATCAACGCGACGCCCTCGGGACGATCGAGACTTCGACGCACAACCTCGCAAGGACAAAGCCGCCCGACTTCCAAGGAGAAATCGACGCGACGCCTACCGTGAGTGCGAAACTTTGACGCACGGCCTCGCAAGGACAACGCCGCCCGACTTCCAAGGAGAAATCGACGCGACGCCTACCGTGAGATCGAAACTTCGACGCGCAGCCCCGCAGAACGACGCGCAGCCGGAAAATAAGCAGGAGAATCCACGCACAGACCCGGGACATCTGGTAATCCTCGCGATCCACAAAAAGAGACTGTCTGCGCGCCGGAAAACGACGCCCGACTTCCCCGCGTGGAAAAGAACGACGCAAGTCTGTGTGTGCTGAGCGGAAATCGACGCACACACCCCTTTTTCCCCGCATCTCTTCTCCTGTGGCCCTCTGAGGAGATTTCCCACCAGAAACCAGGTACTCTGTGCTTGAAAGACACTTTATTGCTTTTTAAAGACTTAAAGACTCTTAATATCACTTTTCAGTGATATCTTTACAAATTCGTATTGCAACTTTGATCGTTTTGACCTACAATTATCCAGATAAATATTCTATATTTTTCTAAACACTGTGTGGTGTATTTTTGTGGTGTTATACTATGGTGTTGTATGATTTATTGCACAAATGCTTTACACATTGCCTTCTAAGTTAAGCCTGACTGCTCGTGCCAAGCTACCGGAGGGTGAGCACAGGCTGATTTTGGATTGTGTGTGACTTACCCTGACTAGAGTGAGGGTTCTTGCTTGGACAGAGGGCAACCTAACTGCCAACCAAAAACCCCATTTCTAACATTGGTGATCAGCGGTGAGGATAGGACTTGTGTTTGTGCAGTGACATACAGTAGCTAAGTATTTCACTACCTACCCACAGTTGAAGGTCAACTTGATTTTTCATCTCTTTTGACTTTTGGTCTCTGATGTCCTCCTGGATATACTATTGATATTTTGGACTTTGGATTTTGGTTTTTGCTGGTAAGATCCTATCAGAATGGGATCGCTTACCTACTTATTCTTTTTGCTTACTGACCACCTCACTAAGGCTGACCTAAGGAAGCTTTGCAGAGAATGTGGCCTTCCTGTAGCAAAGAGATCTACTAAAGCAGAGATGCTACATGCCTACATAGTCTGGGAGGAAGACAGATGGGCAGAGAGAGAGGCAGCAAGAAACCAAATGACTAAGTACCCCTCAGAGGAGGAGGAGGACTACTCACATGAGGAGGAAGACGACTCAGATGAGGAAAGAGACCCAGTGAAAAAAGAATGGCTCATGGCTCAAGCACGGTGGATGGAAGAGCTAGATGAGTTTCTTGAAAAGGCTGAGGCAGCAAGTCTCTTAGCCCTGGAAGAAGAAAAGATTGCAGCTCAAGAGCTGAGCTGTAAAGAGCTGAAACTGGAGGCCGGAAGGGCTGAGTCCAGTTCAGATGGTGGCAGCAAAAATCTTGCATCTAGTACTGCTGAAGAAGGGCACAAGCCCAGAGATGTGGTGCCCAACTTGAAGAAGGGAGTTGACACACCCCAGGCAGTTCAAGGGTATGAGGTAGTTCCCGTTATGCACAGGGTCCCTGAGAAGAATTGGGGAACTGGCACAGGGAGTCATATTCCTACTGGGGGGAGGGACACTTTACTGACTCTAGCAGAGAGTGACAGAGAAAAGGGTTCCCCCCTGGTGGACGTCCTGGATATAGAGTGTAGAGACATCCCAGAAGAGTTTGGGTTGAGTGTCAGGGACAGACAGAAACTGTCTCACCAGTCTCAAGAGGGTGATGTAGAGTGCTTTTCCAAGGCTGAGTTACTAGGTGGTTGGGTGAAGGGTACGGTGGTTAATACATGTGAAGGGCAGAGTGATGTAATTGCTGGAGAGCATATGTCTGGTCCTTATTTTCCAGAGCTACGCCAACACCAGGTGGAGTGTGAGTTCTCTGACCCCAGGGAACTTACAGTGGAGGCAGACTTTTGGGTGAGTACCAGAGAGTCTGAAGAGGCATTTGGGGGTGCTCCTGAAGGGAGTGGTCTAGGTGGTTCCCGACCAAGTGAGGTGGGAGAGGATTGTAGTGTCCCAGGTAGGTCTCAGAGCCTAACCTGTACCGTAGGGCCACCTTTTGAGGGAAGCCCCGCAGTGTCAGAAGAACTTGGGGGGATGACTGTAGACAGCATCCCAACAGTTCTGGTGTCTGGCAGTACCACTCCTAGTGAGGGGGTGCAGAAGTCCAGACATAGGGTTGAGAGGGGGTGGCAGACCCCAGTGGAGGATCTTGAAAGTCAGGGGTCAGCTCTGAGAGCAGAGCCCCCCAGGAATGACCCAGGTGAGACCGTTTCTGGTTTGGGGGAAACCCAGACTCTGCCGGATGGGCAGAGGTCGGGAGACCTGCGCCAACCAGACTCTTGTGTGGCCCTTGGGGACGGCGTGTCCCTTGTGGGGGGTGAGAGTGCCCCCCAGGAAGTCCTGGCATGCCAGGCAAAGATTCGACCTCAGGGTGGTGACTCTGGGTTGGATAACCGGGTTCAGAGGTTAAACTTTGACCTGGTGGGGGGTAGATGTGCCCCCCAGAAAGTCCTGGAATGCCAGGCAATGGCTCAACCTCAGGGTGGTGACTCTGGGTTGGCTTACCAGGTGAAGAGGTCAAACTCTGACCTGATGGGGGGTAGGTGTGCCCCCCAGAAAGTCCTGGCGTGCCAGGCAGTTGTCCAACCTCAGGGTGTCGACTCTGGGTTGGATGGCCAGGTTCAGAGGTTAAACTCTGACCTGGTGGGAGGTAGGTGTGCCTCCCAGAAAGTCCTGGGGTGCCAGGCAATTGCCCAACCTCAGGGTGGTGACTCTGGGTTGGCTAACCCGGTTCAGAGGTCAAACTCTGACCTGGTGGGGGGTAGGTGTGCCCCCCAGAAAGTCCTGGTATACCAGGCAATGGTTCAACCTCAGGGTGGTGACCCTGGGTTGGATATCCAGGTTCAGAGGTTAACCTCTGACCTGGTGGGGGGTAGGTGTGCCCCCCAGAAAGCCCTGGTGTACCAGGCAGTTGTCCCACCTCAGGATGGTGACCCTAGGTTGGAGAACCAGGTTCAGAGGTTAAACTCTGACCTGGTGGAGGGTCAGTGTGCCCTCCAGGAAGTCCTGGCGTGCCAGGCGATTGTTCTACTTCAGGGTGGTAACTCTGAGTTGAATGGCCCAGTTCAGAGGTTAAACTCTGACCTGGTGGAGGGTCAGTGTGCCCTCCAGAAAGTCCTGGCGTGCCAGGCAATTGTTCAACCTCAGAGTGCTGACTCTGGGTTGGATACCCAGGTTCAGAGGTTAAACTCTGACCTGGTGGGAGGTAGGTGTGCCTCCCAAGAAGCCCTGCTGTGCCAGGCAATTGTCCAACCTCAGGGTGTTGACTCTGGGCTGGATGACCAGGTTCAGAGGTTAAACTCTGACCTGGTGGGGGGTAGGTGTGCCCCCCAGAAAGTCCTGGCGTGCCAGGCAATTGCCCAACCTCAGGGTGGTGACCCTGGGTTGGGGAACCAGGCTCAGAGGTTAAACTCTGACCTGGTGGGAGGTAGGTGTGCCTCCCAGAAAGTCCTGGTGCGCCAGGCAATTGTTCAACTTCAGGGTGGTGACTCTGAGTTGAATGGTCAGGTGCAGAGGTTAAACTCTGACCTGGTGGAGGGTCAGTGCGCCCTCCAGGAAGTCCTGGTGTGCCAGGCAATTGTTCAACTTCAGGGTGGTGACTCTGAGTTGAATGGTCAGGTGCAGAGGTTAAACTCTGACCTGGTGGAGGGTCAGTGTGCCCTCCAGGAAGTCCTGGCGTGCCAGGCAATTGTTCAACCTCAGGGTGGTGACTCTGAGTTGAATGGGCAGGTGCAGAGGTTAAACTCTGACCTGGTGGGGGGTAGGTGTGCCTCCCAGGAAGTCCTGGTTTGCCAGGCGGTGATCCAGTCTGAGGGTACAGACCCTGGGCTGGAAGATCAGGTTCAGGGTGTCCCCCCGGACCTGGAGGGAGGGGCTACTGATAACAGTGCCCCTACCATGTTGTCTTCTGAGGAGGCCACTCCTAGTTGGAGGGGGCTGGACCCCAGAAGGGAGGGCAGGGGGAGGGAAGCCTCACCCCGGGCCCTAGTCCAACCTGAAGGTACAGACCCCAGGTTGGAGGGCCAGTGGCAGGTTAACAGCCCTGCACTGGTGGAGGAATGGTACAGGGCGACTTCTGTAAGCCCCCTGGCCATGTTGGACTCTGGGGGTACCGCTCCAGGAGGGAGGGTACAAAGCCCCAGAGGGGAGGACCAGGTTCAGGCTGTCATCCCTGACCTGGTGGAAGGGAGAGTGGTTAAAGGGTGCCCAGCACCTGGGGCTACCGCCCCCCACTCTCCACAGCCACAGTGGTTGGAGAGCTTTGAGAGGCCTGGGGCCTGGCTCTCATCCCTGGCAGCTGTCAGTAATCACTGTGGCTTGCTGTCCGGGTGGACAGAGTTATCCCTGGGGAGGGGACAAGTGTCACACCCCAGGGGTAGAGTGGGCAACACCACTATGTTGGTCATGGGGGTACTATCCTGCTCCTGGGATACATCTGTGAGCAAAGTAAGGTTAGGTGCTGCACAGATGGGATCCGCAGGAAAGGAGAAAGGTTCCCCATGGATGGGCTTAGTGGGCCCTGAGAGTATGGACAGAGGGATCCAATGGGAGTCAGGAAGGCGAAGAACTGGAGCATGCCCCTGCTGTTGTGGGCCTGGGTCCTTGTTCTGTCGCCTCAAACAGGGAAGTACATCAGGATAGTGATTGTTCTCCCCTGGCTTTAGGCTGGTGGGGGGTCATGTTGGACCTGGCTTTTTGACAGGGACATCCCCAAACTTTTTGCCTCCTTCTTCCTATTTTTTCTGACCTGTTGTTGTTGGCTTTTGACCTCTGAGCACTTTACCACTGCTAACCAGTGCTAAAGTGCATATGCTCTCTGTGTAAATTGTACTATTGATTGGTTTATCCATGATTGACTATTTAATTTACCTGTAAGTCCCTATTAGAGTGCACTACATGTGCCTAGGGCATGTAGATTAAATGCTACTAGTGGGCCTGCAGCACTGGTTGTGCCACCCACCTCAGTAGCCCCTTAACCTTGTCTCAGGCCTGCCATTGCCAGGCCTGTGTGTGCAGTTTCACTGCCACTTCGACTTGGCATTTAAAAGTACTTGCCAAGCCTAGAACTCCCCTTTTTCTACATATAAGTCATCCCTAATGTGTGCCCTAGGTAACCCCTAGAGCAGGGTGCTGTGTAGGTAAAAGGCAGGACATGTACCTGTGTAGTTATATGTCCTGGTAGTGTAAAACTCCTAAATTCGTTTTTACACTACTGTGAGGCCTGCTCCCTTCATAGGCTAACATTGGGGCTGCCCTCATACACTGTTGAAGTGGCAGCTGCTGATCTGAAAGGAGCAGGAAGGTCATATTTGGTATGGCCAGAATGGTAATATAAAATCCTGCTGACTGGTGAAGTCGGATTTAATATTACTATTCTAGAAATGCCACTTTTAGAAAGTGAGCATTTCTTTGCACTAAAAACTTGTTGTGCCCTTCAATCCACGTCTGGCTAGGTTTAGTTGACAGCTCCTTGTGCATTCACTCAGACACACCCCAAACACAGGGTACTCAGCCTCACTTGCATACATCTGCATTTTGAATGGGTCTTCCTGGGCTGGGAGGGTGGAGGGCCTGCCCTCACACAAAGGACTGCCACACCCCCTACTGGGACTCTGGCAGACAGGATTGAACTGAAAGGGAACTTGGTGCATTTCTTAGAGACTCTTTGAAGTCACCCCCACTTCAAAGGCACAACTTAGTATAAAACAGGGCCTCTGCCCTACCTCATCAGACACTTGCTGGAGAAGAAACCTGAACCAGAAACTACATCCTGCCAAGAAGAACTGCCTGGCTGCTCAAAGGACTCACCTGCCTGCTTTCTCCAAAGGACTGCTGTCTTGCTGTTGCCCTGCTGCCTTGCTGAACTCTTGTCTGGCTGTGAAAGTGCTCTCCAAGGGCTTGGATAGAGCTTGCCTCCTGTTCCTTGAAGTCTCAGGACCAAAAAGACTTCTTCCTTTCACGTGGACGCTCCGTGCGCCGAAAATTTCGACGCACAGCTTGTTTCGCGGCGAGAAAAACGCCGCACACCGACGCTGATCAACGCGACGCCCTCGGGACGATCGAGACTTCGACGCACAACCTCGCAAGGACAAAGCCGCCCGACTTCCAAGGAGAAATCGACGCGACGCCTACCGTGAGTGCGAAACTTTGACGCACGGCCTCGCAAGGACAACGCCGCCCGACTTCCAAGGAGAATTCGACGCGACGCCTGCCGTGAGACCAAAATTTCGACGCACGGCCTCGCAAGGACAACGCCGCCCGACTTCCAAGGAGAAATCGACGCGACGCCTACCGTGAGATCGAAACTTCGACGCGCAGCCCCGCAGAACGACGCGCAGCCGGAAAATAAGCAGGAGAATCCACGCACAGACCCGGGACATCTGGTAATCCTCGCGATCCACAAAAAGAGACTGTCTGCGCGCCGGAAAACGACGCCCGACTTCCCCGCGTGGAAAAGAACGACGCAAGTCTGTGTGTGCTGAGCGGAAATCGACGCACACACCCCTTTTTCCCCGCATCTCTTCTCCTGTGGCCCTCTGAGGAGATTTCCCACCAGAAACCAGGTACTCTGTGCTTGAAAGACACTTTATTGCTTTTTAAAGACTTAAAGACTCTTAATATCACTTTTCAGTGATATCTTTACAAATTCGTATTGCAACTTTGATCGTTTTGACCTACAATTATCCAGATAAATATTCTATATTTTTCTAAACACTGTGTGGTGTATTTTTGTGGTGTTATACTATGGTGTTGTATGATTTATTGCACAAATGCTTTACACATTGCCTTCTAAGTTAAGCCTGACTGCTCGTGCCAAGCTACCGGAGGGTGAGCACAGGCTGATTTTGGATTGTGTGTGACTTACCCTGACTAGAGTGAGGGTTCTTGCTTGGACAGAGGGCAACCTAACTGCCAACCAAAAACCCCATTTCTAACACCTAGTATATGGTACTGAAGTACCCAGGGTATTGGGGTTCCAGGAGATCCCTATGGACTGCAGCATTTCTTTTGCCACCCATAGGGAGCTCTGACAATTCTTACACAGGCCTGCCACTGCAGCCTGAGTGAAATAACGTCCACGTTATTTCACAGCCATTTTACACTGCACTTAAGTAACTTATAAGTCACCTATATGTCTAACCTTTACCTGGTAAAGGTTAGGTGCAAAGTTACTTAGTGTGAGGGCACCCTGGCACTAGCCAAGGTGCCCCCACATTGTTCAGAGCCAATTCACTGAACTTTGTGAGTGCGGGGACACCATTACACGCGTGCACTACATATAGGTCACTACCTATATGTAGTTTCACCATGGTAACTCCGAATATGGCCATGTAACATGTCTATGATCATGGAATTGCCCCCTCTATGCCATCCTGGCATTGTTGGTACAATTCCATGATCCCAGTGGTCTGTAGCACAGACCCTGGTACTGCCAGACTGCCCTTCCTGGGGTTTCTCTGCAGCTGCTGCCAACCCCTCAGACAGGCAGCTGCCCTCCTGGGGTCCAGCCAGGCCTGGCCCAGGATGGCAGAACAAAGAACTTCCTCTGAGAGAGGGTGTGACACCCTCTCCCTTTGGAAAATGGTGTGAAGGCAGGGGAGGAGTAGCCTCCCCCAGCCTCTGGAAATGCTTTGTTGGGCACAGATGTGCCCAATTCTGCATAAGCCAGTCTACACCGGTTCAGGGACCCCTTAGCCCCTGCTCTGGCGCGAAACTGGACAAAGGAAAGGGGAGTGACCACTCCCCTGACCTGCACCTCCCCTGGGAGGTGTCCAGAGCTCCTCCAGTGTGCTCCAGACCTCTGCCATCTTGGAAACAGAGGTGCTGCTGGCACACTGGACTGCTCTGAGTGGCCAGTGCCACCAGGTGACGTCAGAGACCCCTTGTGATAGGCTCCTTCAGGTGTTAGTAGCCTTTCCTCTCTCCTAGGTAGCCAAACCCTCTTTTCTGGCTATTTAGGGTCTCTGTCTCTGGGGAAACTTTAGATAACGAATGCATGAGCTCAGCCGAGTTCCTCTGCATCTCCCTCTTCACCTTCTGATAAGGAATCGACCGCTGACCGCGCTGGAAGCCTGCAAACCTGCAACATAGTAGCAAAGACGACTACTGCAACTCTGTAACGCTGATCCTGCCACCTTCTCGACCGTTTTCCTGCTTGTGCATGCTGTGGGGGTAGTCTGCCTCCTCTCTGCACCAGAAGCTCCGAAGAAATCTCCCGTGGGTCGACGGAATCTTCCCCCTGCAACCGCAGGCACCAAAAAGCTGCATTACCGGTCCCTTGGGTCTCCTCTCAGCACGACGAGCGAGGTCCCTCGAATCCAGCGACACTGTCCAAGTGACCCCCACAGTCCAGTGACTCTTCAGCCCAAGTTTGGTGGAGGTAAGTCCTTGCCTCACCTCGCTGGGCTGCATTGCTGGGAACCGCGACTTTGCAAGCTACTCCGGCCCCTGTGCACTTCCGGCGGAAATCCTTCGTGCACAGCCAAGCCCGGGTCCACGGCACTCTAACCTGCATTGCACGACTTTCTAAGTTGGTCTCCGGCAACGTGGGACTCCTTTGTGCAACTTCGGCGAGCACCGTTTCACGCATCCTCGTAGTGCCTGTTTCTGGCACTTCTCCGGGTGCTACCTGCTTCAGTGAGGGCTCCTTGTCTTGCTCGACGTCCCCTCTCTCTGCAGGTCCAATTTGCGACCTCCTGGTCCCTCCTGGGCCCCAGCAGCGTCCAAAAACGCCAAACGCACGATTTGCGTGTAGCAAGGCTTGTTGGCGTCCATCCGGCGGGAAAACACTTCTGCACGACTCTCCAAGGCGTGGGGGATCCATCCTCCAAAGGGGAAGTCTCTAGCCCTTGTCGTTCCTGCAGTATTCACAGTTCTTCAGCCTAGTAAGAGCTTCTTTGCACCAACCACTGGCATTTCTTGGGCATCTGCCCATCTCCGAGTTGCTTGTGACTTTTGGACTTGGTCCCCTTGTTCCACAGGTACCCTCAGTCAGGAATCCATCATTGTTGCATTGCTGATTTGTGTTTTCCTTGCATTTTCCCTCTAACACGACTATTTTGTCCTTAGGGGAACTTTAGTGCACTTTGCACTCACTTTTCAGGGTCTTGGGGAGGGTTATTTTGCTAACTCTCACTATTGTCTAATAGTCCCAGCGACCCTCTACAAGGTCACATAGGTTTGGGGTCCATTCGTGGTTCGCATTCCACTTTTGGAGTATATGGTTTGTGTTGCCCCTATCCCTATGTTTCCCCATTGCATCCTATTGTAACTATACATTGTTTGCACTGTTTTCTAAGACTATACTGCATATTTTTGCTATTGTGTATATATATCTTGTGTATATTTCCTATCCTCTCACTGAGGGTACACTCTAAGATACTTTGGCATATTGTCATAAAAATAAAGTACCTTTATTTTTAGTATAACTGTGTATTGTGTTTTCTTATGATATTGTGCATATGACACTAAGTGGTACTGTAGTAGCTTCACACGTCTCCTAGTTCAGCCTAAGCTGCTCTGCTAAGCTACCATTATCTATCAGCCTAAGCTGCTAGACACCCTATACACTAATAAGGGATAACTGGGCCTGGTGCAAGGTGCAAGTACCCCTTGGTACTCACTACAAGCCAGTCCAGCCTCCTACATTGGTTGTGCAGTGGTGGGATAAGTGCTTGAGACTACTTACCACTCTTGTCATTGTACTTTTCATAAGAGAAAAATATACAAAACAAGGTCAGTGTATATTCACATAGCCAAAAAGTTTTGCATTTCCTCTTTTCACTCTTTTCTAAGTGCTGAAAAGTACTTCTAAACTTTCAAAAAGTTCTTAAAAGTTTAAAAAGTTTTTTTCTGTCTTTCCAAAAAGTTCTGAAAACTTTTTACTCTTTTTCTATCACTTTAACTCTCTCTAAAAAATGTCTGGCACAGGAAAAAATGTTGAACTGTCCAAACTTGCATATGATCACCTTAGCTGGAAAGGAGCAAGGAGTCTCTGCATAGAGAGAGGTTTGAGTGTAGGGAAGAATCCTTCCTTAGAACTGTTAATTAATATGCTTAGAGTACAGGATAAGGCCATAAGTGCCCAATCTGTAGAAAAAGTAGCTAATGGTTCTCAATCTGATCCAGGGACTCCCCCAGGAAAAGGTTCAGGAAAGAAACTTCTCAGCCTGCCCATTACTAGACAGTCTAGCATAGTTGGTACAGAGGTTGAATCACACCATACTAATGGTGTGCTCTCACATTATACTGGTAGCCAAGCTGTTAGGGTGCCCTCTGTAAGGGACAGGTCTCCTTCTGTTCATTCCCATCATACCTCTGTATCTAGAAATGTCCCTCCCACCCACCCTGATGACAGATTGTTAGAAAGGGAGCTCAATAGATTGAGAGTGGAACAAACCAGACTGAAGCTCAAGAAGCAACAGCTGGATTTGGATAGACAGTCTTTAGAAGTAGAGAGGGAAAGACAGAAGTTGGGTTTAGAAACCCATGGTGGCAGCAGCAGTATTCCCCATAGTCATCCTGCAAAAGAGCATGATTCCAGGAATCTGCACAAGATAGTTCCCCCTTATAAGGAGGGGGATGACATTAACAAGTGGTTTGCTGCACTTGAGAGGGCCTGTGCTGTACAGGATGTCCCTCAAAAGCAGTGGGCTGCTATCCTATGGCTATCATTTAGTGGAAAAGGTAGGGATAGGCTCCTTACAGTGAAAGAAAATGATGCCAATAATTTCCAAGTTCTTAAGAATGCACTCCTGGATGGTTATGGCTTAACCACTGAACAGTACAGGATAAAGTTCAGAGAGACCAAAAAGGAGTCTTCACAAGACTGGGTTGATTTCATTGACCAGGCAGTGAAGGCCTTGGAGGGGTGGTTACATGGCAGTAAAGTTACTGATTATGACAGCCTGTATAACTTAATCCTGAGAGAGCATATTCTTAATAATTGTGTGTCTGATTTGTTGCACCAGTACTTGGTGGACTCTGATCTGACCTCTCCCCAAGAATTGGGAAAGAAGGCAGACAAATGGGTCAGAACAAGAGTGAACAGAAAAGTTCATACAGGGGGTGACAAAGATGGCAACAAAAAGAAGGATGGTAAGTCTTCTGACAAGGGTGGGGACAAATCTAAAAATGAGTCTTCATCAGGCCCACAAAAACACTCTGGTGGGGGTGGTGGGTCCAAATCCTCCTTTAATCAGAACAAGGAAAAGAAACCATGGTGCTATTTATGTAAAATAAAAGGCCATTGGACAACAGATCCCAGTTGTCCAAAGAAAAGCACCACAGCTCCTACCACTACAACCCCTACTGCTACACCTAGTGTCCCTACTAATAGCAGTGGTGGTGGGAGCAAACCTACTAATAGCCAATCCAAGGGAGTAGCTGGGCTCACTTTTGGTAATTTAGTTGGGGTTGGTCTGATTAGGGAGACCACAGAGGCTACTTTAGTCTCTGAAGGGGCTATTGATTTAGCCACTTTGGTTGCTTGCCCCCATAACTTGGAGAAGTACAAGCAACTAACCCTAATAAATGGTGTTGAGGTCCAGGCCTACAGGGACACAGGTGCCAGTGTCACAATGGTGATTGAGAAACTGGTGCACCCTGAACAACACATACTTGGACACCAGTACCAAGTAACCGATGCTCACAACATAACACAAAGCCACCCCATGGCTGTTGTAAATCTCAACTGGGGGGGGGTAACTGGTCCAAAGAAAGTTGTGGTAGCTTCAGATTTACCTGTAGACTGTCTATTAGGGAATGATTTGGAGACATCAGCTTGGTCAGATGTGGAGTTGGAGGCCCATGCAGCAATGCTGGGCATCCCAGGGCATATTTTTGCTTTGACAAGGGCTCAGGCCAAAAAGCAAAAAGGACAGGGAAGCTTGGATCCTGGAACAATGGACCAAGTGCTCCCTAAAGCTAGGGCTAGTAGAAGCAAACCACTTCCTACTATCCCTCCCTCTACAGTGGATTCAACTTCTGAGGAAGAAGAATTCCCTCCCTGTGCAGAACCTACACCAGAGGAGCTGGAAGCAGACACTGCTGAGCTTTTGGGTGAAGGGGGGCCTGCCAGGGAGGAGCTGAGTGTGGCACAGCAAACCTGTCCCACATTAGAGGGTCTCAGACAGCAAGCTGTCAAACAGGCTAATGGGGATGTCAGTGACTCACACAGAGTTTACTGGGAGGACAACCTCTTGTACACTGAGCATAGGGATCCTAAACCTGGAGCTGCCAGGAGATTAGTGATTCCTCAGGAGTACAGAAAGTTCCTCCTAACACTGGCACATGACATTCCCTTAGCTGGGCACCTGGGTCAAATGAAAACTTGGGACAGATTGGTACCATTGTTTCATTGGCCTAGGATGTCTGAGGACACAAAGGAATTTTGCAAGTCCTGTGAAACCTGTCAAGCCAGTGGCAAGACAGGTGGCACTCCAAAGGCACCCCTTATCCCACTGCCTGTGGTTGGGGTTCCCTTTGAAAGGGTAGGGGTTGACATAGTTGGCCCCCTTGACCCTCCTACTGCTTCAGGCAATAGGTTTATCTTGGTGGTAGTGGACCATGCCACAAGATATCCTGAAGCAATTCCTTTAAGGACCACTACAGCTCCTGCAGTGGCAAAGGCCCTCCTGGGAATATTTTCCAGGGTGGGCTTTCCAAAGGAAGTAGTATCAGACAGAGGAAGCAATTTCATGTCTGCATACTTAAAGGCCATGTGGAAGGAGTGTGGTGTAACTTACAAGTTCACAACACCCTATCATCCACAAACAAATGGACTGGTGGAGAGATTTAATAAAACTCTCAAAGGCATGATTATGGGACTCCCTGAAAAACTCCGCAGGAGATGGGATATCCTTCTACCATGCCTCCTTTTTGCCTACAGGGAGGTACCCCAGAAAGGAGTGGGCTTCAGCCCCTTTGAACTTCTTTTTGGACACCCTGTTAGGGGTCCACTCACACTTGTAAAGGAGGGTTGGGAACAACCTTTAAAAGCTCCTAAGCAGGATATTGTGGATTATGTACTTGGCCTCAGATCAAGGATGGCTGAGTACATGAAAAAGGCCAGTAAAAACCTTCAGGCCAGCCAAGAGCTCCAGAAGCAATGGCATGATCAGAAGGCTGTTTTGGTTCAGTACCAACCAGGGCAGAAAGTGTGGGTCTTGGAGCCTGTGGCCCCAAGAGCACTCCAAGATAAATGGAGTGGTCCACACACAATTGTTGAAAAGAAGGGTGAAGTCACCTACTTGGTTGACTTAGGCACTGCCAGGAGTCCCCTTAGGGTGCTCCATGTCAACCGCCTGAAACCCTACTATGACAGGGCTGATCTCACCCTGCTCATGGCAACAGATGAGGGACAGGAAGAAGACAGTGATCCTCTACCTGATCTCTTCTCTTCCACAGAACAAGATGCTCTTGTGGAAGGTGTAGTTTTGGCTGATTGTCTTACTGCTGAGCAGAAAGATAATTGCATAAATCTCCTAGGACAATTTTCAGAACTCTTCTCCATTGTGCCAGGCACCACTTCTTGGTGTGAGCACACTATAGATACTGGAGACAGTTTACCTGTCAAAAGTAAGATCTATAGGCAGCCTGACCATGTCAGGGACTGCATAAAGCAAGAAGTTCAGAAAATGTTGGAACTAGGAGTGGTTGAGCACTCTGACAGTCCATGGGCTTCTCCTGTGGTACTGGTACCAAAACCCAATTCTAAAGATGGAAAGAAGGAAATGAGGTTTTGTGTAGACTATAGAGGTCTCAACTTGGTAACCAAAACTGATGCTCACCCTATACCCAGGGCAGATGAGCTTATAGATACACTGGCATCTGCCAAGTATCTAAGCACTTTTGATTTGACTGCAGGGTATTGGCAGATCAAATTGTCAGAAGATGCTAAACCTAAGACTGCATTTTCTACCATTGGAGGACATTACCAGTTTACTGTAATGCCTTTTGGTTTGAAAAATGCACCTGCCACTTTTCAGAGGTTGGTGAACACAGTCCTGCAAGGGCTGGAAGCTTTCAGTGCAGCATATTTGGATGATATAGCTGTCTTTAGCTCCAGCTGGGATGATCACCTGGTCCACCTTTGGAAAGTTTTGGAGGCTCTGCAAAAGGCAGGCCTCACTATCAAGGCTTCAAAGTGCCAGATAGGGCAGGGTAAGGTGGTTTATCTGGGACACCTTGTTGGTGGGGAACAGATTGCACCACTTCAGGGGAAAATCCAAACTATTATTGATTGGGTTCCCCCTACCACTCAGACTCAGGTGAGAGCCTTCCTAGGCCTCACTGGGTATTACAGGAGGTTCATTAAGAACTATGGCTCCATTGCAGCCCCTCTTAATGACCTCACATCCAAGAAAATGCCTAAAAAGGTATTATGGACAGCAAACTGTCAGAAAGCTTTTGAGGAGCTGAAGCAGGCCATGTGCTCTGCACCTGTCCTGAAAAGCCCTTGTTACTCTAAAAAATTATATGTCCAAACTGATGCATCTGAATTAGGAGTAGGGGCAGTCCTATCACAACTTAATTCTGAGGGCCAGGATCAACCTGTTGCTTTTATTAGTAGAAGGTTGACCCCTAGAGAAAAGCGTTGGTCTGCCATTGAGAGGGAGGCCTTTGCTGTGGTCTGGGCTCTGAAGAAGTTGAGGCCATACCTGTTTGGCACTCACTTCATTGTTCAGACAGACCACAAACCTCTACTTTGGCTAAAACAAATGAAAGGTGAAAATCCTAAATTGTTGAGGTGGTCCATATCCCTACAGGGAATGGACTATACAGTGGAACATAGACCTGGGAGTAGCCACTCCAATGAAGATGGACTCTCCAGATATTTCCACTTAGACAATGAAGACTCATCAGGTAATGGCTAGTCTTATTGTCCTTCGTTTGGGGGGGGTTGTGTAGGAAAGTACCATCTTGCCTGGCATGTTACCCCCATTTTTCACTGTATATATGTTGTTTTAGTTGTATGTGTCACTGGGACCCTGGTAACCCAGGGCCCCAGTGCTCATAAGTGTGCCTGAATGTGTTACCTGTGTAGTGACTAACTGTCTCACTGAGGCTCTGCTAATCAGAACCTCAGTGGTTATGCTCTCTCATTTCTTTCCAAATTGTCACTGACAGGCTAGTGACCATTTTTACCAATTTACATTGGCTTACTGGAACACCCTTATAATTCCCTAGTATATGGTACTGAAGTACCCAGGGTATTGGGGTTCCAGGAGATCCCTATGGACTGCAGCATTTCTTTTGCCACCCATTGGGAGCTCTGACAATTCTTACACAGGCCTGCCACTGCAGCCTGAGTGAAATAACGTCCACGTTATTTCACAGCCATTTTACACTGCACTTAAGTAACTTATAAGTCACCTATATGTCTAACCTTTACCTGGTAAAGGTTAGGTGCAAAGTTACTTAGTGTGAGGGCACCCTGGCACTAGCCAAGGTGCCCCCACATTGTTCAGAGCCAATTCACTGAACTTTGTGAGTGCGGGGACACCATTACACGCGTGCACTACATATAGGTCACTACCTATATGTAGTTTCACCATGGTAACTCCGAATATGGCCATGTAACATGTCTATGATCATGGAATTGCCCCCTCTATGCCATCCTGGCATTGTTGGTACAATTCCATGATCCCAGTGGTCTGTAGCACAGACCCTGGTACTGCCAGACTGCCCTTCCTGGGGTTTCTCTGCAGCTGCTGCTGCTGCCAACCCCTCAGACAGGCAGCTGCCCTCCTGGGGTCCAGCCAGGCCTGGCCCAGGATGGCAGAACAAAGAGCTTCCTCTGAGAGAGGGTGTGACACCCTCTCCCTTTGGAAAATGGTGTGAAGGCAGGGGAGGAGTAGCCTCCCCCAGCCTCTGGAAATGCTTTGTTGGGCACAGATGTGCCCAATTCTGCATAAGCCAGTCTACACCGGTTCAGGGACCCCTTAGCCCCTGCTCTGGCGCGAAACTGGACAAAGGAAAGGGGAGTGACCACTCCCCTGACCTGCACCTCCCCTGGGAGGTGTCCAGAGCTCCTCCAGTGTGCTCCAGACCTCTGCCATCTTGGAAACAGAGGTGCTGCTGGCACACTGGACTGCTCTGAGTGGCCAGTGCCACCAGGTGACGTCAGAGACCCCTTGTGATAGGCTCCTTCAGGTGTTAGTAGCCTTTCCTCTCTCCTAGGTAGCCAAACCCTCTTTTCTGGCTATTTAGGGTCTCTGTCTCTGGGGAAACTTTAGATAACGAATGCATGAGCTCAGCCGAGTTCCTCTGCATCTCCCTCTTCACCTTCTGATAAGGAATCGACCGCTGACCGCGCTGGAAGCCTGCAAACCTGCAACATAGTAGCAAAGACGACTACTGCAACTCTGTAACGCTGATCCTGCCGCCTTCTCGACCGTTTTCCTGCTTGTGCATGCTGTGGGGGTAGTCTGCCTCCTCTCTGCACCAGAAGCTCCGAAGAAATCTCCCGTGGGTCGACGGAATCTTCCCCCTGCAACCGCAGGCACCAAAAAGCTGCATTACCGGTCCCTTGGGTCTCCTCTCAGCACGACGAGCGAGGTCCCTCGAATCCAGCGACACTGTCCAAGTGACCCCCACAGTCCAGTGACTCTTCAGCCCAAGTTTGGTGGAGGTAAGTCCTTGCCTCACCTCGCTGGGCTGCATTGCTGGGAACCGCGACTTTGCAAGCTACTCCGGCCCCTGTGCACTTCCGGCGGAAATCCTTCGTGCACAGCCAAGCCCGGGTCCACGGCACTCTAACCTGCATTGCACGACTTTCTAAGTTGGTCTCCGGCAACGTGGGACTCCTTTGTGCAACTTCGGCGAGCACCGTTTCACGCATCCTCGTAGTGCCTGTTTCTGGCACTTCTCCGGGTGCTACCTGCTTCAGTGAGGGCTCCTTGTCTTGCTCGACGTCCCCTCTCTCTGCAGGTCCAATTTGCGACCTCCTGGTCCCTCCTGGGCCCCAGCAGCATCCAAAAACGCCAAACGCACGATTTGCATGTAGCAAGGCTTGTTGGCGTCCATCCGGCGGGAAAACACTTCTGCACGACTCTCCAAGGCGTGGGGGATCCATCCTCCAAAGGGAAAGTCTCTAGCCCTTGTCGTTCCTGCAGTATTCACAGTTCTTCAGCCTAGTAAGAGCTTCTTTGCACCAACCGCTGGCATTTCTTGGGCATCTGCCCATCTCCGAGTTGCTTGTGACTTTTGGACTTGGTCCCCTTGTTCCACAGGTACCCTCAGTCAGGAATCCATCATTGTTGCATTGCTGATTTGTGTTTTCCTTGCATTTTCCCTCTAACACGACTATTTTGTCCTTAGGGGAACTTTAGTGCACTTTGCACTCACTTTTCAGGGTCTTGGGGAGGGTTATTTTGCTAACTCTCACTATTGTCTAATAGTCCCAGCGACCCTCTACAAGGTCACATAGGTTTGGGGTCCATTCGTGGTTCGCATTCCACTTTTGGAGTATATGGTTTGTGTTGCCCCTATCCCTATGTTTCCCCATTGCATCCTATTGTAACTATACATTGTTTGCACTGTTTTCTAAGACTATACTGCATATTTTTGCTATTGTGTATATATATCTTGTGTATATTTCCTATCCTCTCACTGAGGGTACACTCTAAGATACTTTGGCATATTGTCATAAAAATAAAGTACCTTTATTTTTAGTATAACTGTGTATTGTGTTTTCTTATGATATTGTGCATATGACACTAAGTGGTACTGTAGTAGCTTCACACGTCTCCTAGTTCAGCCTAAGCTGCTCTGCTAAGCTACCATTATCTATCAGCCTAAGCTGCTAGACACCCTATACACTAATAAGGGATAACTGGGCCTGGTGCAAGGTGCAAGTACCCCTTGGTACTCACTACAAGCCAGTCCAGCCTCCTACACATGTACCAAAGGGTTTTAGGTAATGGCATTTTTTCACATCATTTCCCCTAACAGTAAATTATCATCATGTGACCTTGACACCTAACAAATATGATATGATTTTGTACAGTAAGATTTCGTGCTTAAATTGAGCAAAAACATAGACCATCTTTCTATTCAGAGCGACAATCCCAATTCAGGATTCCAAGTTGGATTCGAATTGTGGATCCTGCAGGTTTTTGCCAGATGCAAATCATATGGACACCTAGCACAAATCATGGCTTTGCACATATTGGAGTGGGGAAAAACATGCACAATTGGCTAGTTAGCCCCCATTTGAAGGTCTGAACTACGAATGGTGGGGTAATTGCACAACGACTAATTACCACACTCTACGGTAATGTAATGCAAATTGCACCTAAGGTAGAATGTGCTCTCCTCTGACCTATTTGCTTAAACAAATTCAAATGTTTTCATGTCATATAGATGTTTGGGGGTGGCTACAGATTTAGCGTTTTATCAGCGCACAGGCCATCAACACACAGAAAAAAACACAGAATGTCTTGGATCCGCCCCCATCAGGCATTCGTTTGTTTACGCTCCCTCCTTCACCAACTGCTCATTGCATGTACCTTTCACATTTTGTGTCAGCCCACAAGAGTATTGTGATGTCGTTTTGTATTTGTGATTAGAAAAGGAAAGGAGTCCTTCTGAAGCAAATCATATATGATACAAAGTGAAACTAGATAGTGATTGATCAGCATGGCATTGAAAACACTAACCTCAAAATATTTCAATAAATTGTGAATAGCAGCTGCGCTTCTCATGCTTCTAGCCCTGCACACTCATCATTTCGTCAAAGCATCCATCAGTATATTCTGTTATTCAATCACTCATTTATGTATAAAACCCAATCAACCTATGCTTATCCATGATCTCGTCACCTATGCATTCTTCCATTAATTTACTGATTCGCCCAGACATTGACTCATAATTACATTCACCCAGAAGCATGGCAGTGCCAATGTTTTTTGATTGTGCCAAGGATTTACACAATGAAAACCTATGTTTGATGTAGACTCAATGTCGTCTTAATCATGCTGCCCCATGCTGTGCAACAATGTTATTCTGATGGGAATTAAACAAACATGAGTGAATGTCAATGATTTTTTACTGGGTAGGCGGGGTTTGGACAATCTGACAAACTCTGGGGTTTTGCACAGAACATTTGAACACCATGTGGTGATTACTGCAGGGACGTTTTAAGCCACTGGGCAAAATGGGCAATTTTCCAAGGCCCCTGCCCATGGTAAGTAAATAGGATAGTTGAAATTCCTTCCACAATAACGTTGCTCATAAACAGCTTATTTTTGTAATTTGACAACTGAGCATGCTTAAAAGAGCTGTAGGGCAAAATGTACTATTGGTTCCACCCTGGACAACATCACACAAAGTAACGCAGAGCAGCAGAAACTCTTTTAAGGGTGTTTTCTTTCTGGTGCAAAAAGCATTTTGCACTGGAAAGGTGCCCTTTGCTCAGCACAAATAGCACTCTGTGTTGCTTTGCACCACTTTGCTTCAAGAGGGCATTACTTGGGTGTAATGTGGGCAAATTATTACAAGCACCCATACGTTTTGACTCAAAACCTAATTTGCTAAAGTAGACACGCTGGGCTTTGATTAAAAAATACAACTTCCTTGAAGAGGATGCTAACATGAAGAAGGCTTTATCCAAACATTCCACACATTGCACGTGGGCTGCACTGTAGAGCACACATCCAACATGTGCAATATTTAAGAGTAATCTAAACATAGGATTTAGTAGAGGAATAGCATGCAATCCTATGCTAGACTGCACCATGGTTCAATGGTTATGCACAGCGCTAATCAGCCTGTTCGTGCCAGACGAAAGGGGTAGTAAACAGCAGCAGGCAATTTTTAATGTATATGGCTCTGGGGTGCTTTCTCTCTCTTATACAATGATTGCTGCATTAAAAAATAATAAATCTGTTTATTAGTGTGCATGCCTGGCCTCCCCACCCTTTATACACTCAGGCAGATGGTGGCGAATAAATTGGAAAATCATCTGTGCAATTTCTCTATGTTTACTTCACCTCACCTCTTCTACCTAAACCTCTCTCTTAAATTCTCTCCCTCCTTCTCTATGTGCTTTCATCCTATCCCTCTTTCTCAGCTTTCTCTACCTCACCTTTTTTTTCCTCACATCTAAGTCAATATATCCAATACACCTCGCTCATCTTTTACCTTCCTCTACTTCTCATGGCCTTGCCTCCCTCTCTATCACTCTGTGAATCCAGCAATATCTATCACTCTCTATCTCCTCTCTGTACCTCAACTCTCTCTACCTCATACCTTTCTCCTGACCTCACTGCTCTTTTTATCTGACATCCAGCTAATTCACTTCCACACAAACTGATCTTGATATTTTCCTCTCCTCTCTGTCTCTCTCTGTGTCTCCTTACCTCTCTCTACTTAGCTCTCAACCCCCTCATCTCACTATCTCTATGCCTCATATTTCCCTCAGTACCTCAGCTCTTTCTACCCTACTACACTCTCTCTATCCCTCACTACTTAACTCCTCAATTTACCTCACCTTTAATTCTGTACCACACCACTCCATCACCCCTTTTTCTTGTCCTACTACTGTCCCTTCCCCTCACCTCTCTAAATAGTGACAGCAAACAGCAATGTCCCGAGGGTGAGCACCTATGGATATAGTGACATGTCCCTGGTGGGTGGCAGTTCCCAGGGCCATTAAAGGCTCCAGTCAGGGGGCCATGCAGCCCTCCTCTGTTGTATTTTGAGGGCAAGCCCCAGGGAGGTGGTGATCCCCAAGGCCAAAAAGAGCCTGGGAGAGTGCCCGGCAGCCCCCCTTCCACCTACAAATTGTTCAGAGCCTGGGGAGGTGGTTGTCATCGGGCCGAATATGTCTCAGGATAGGGGCCTCAATGTCTCCCACCCCTTACAAAATATGTTCATGGCCCTGGTGATGTTGTGGTCCCTAGGGCACTATCATGCACATGAGGGGGGTCTGCGCCGCCCTGCAGTCCCCTCTTAATTTTAAGGCCCAGCTACAGGGAGGAGATTGTCCCCAGAGTCACAAACGGCCTTTGAAGGGGGGCCACCGCATATGCTTTTGGCCTGCCCCATGGAGGTGGTGGTCCCGGGGCCATGATTGGACATGGGGAGGGGGCCATGATTGGACATGGGGAGGGGGCCACGTGCACCCTCTCTCCAAATTATTAATTTAAAATTGCCCCCGGAACCTGGCCCACCCAGGACCTGAGTTTAAACAAGCACAGGAGACCATGCTTGTTTTTTCTTTCATTTTTGCAGGGATTTGCAGACCTCCAAGAATTTTGAACCAAGAGGGTGCAGTGTCCCTGTGGGATCCATCAACCAGGCCTAGGGGGGCAGGGTATTTCTACCCTGCTCCTTTCTTTTTTTCTAACTTTTTTTTAAAACTTTTGTTTTGGGACTCAGCTGACTCTGGAGTCCCAGATTGGCTGCCAACAATTCCTGGCTAAAGTATTGGCAGCCGATCAGATTTCAGAATTAGATCTATCAAATTCTCAAAGAATTCTCATCCGTAGATATCTATATTTTTGTTTTAAATATCTCAAAATACTAAACAGATTTACACCAAATAGCAAACAGAGATCTTTCTGGACCAAGATCTACCTTTATGCCGAATTTGGTGTAATTCTGTTCAGCGCTTCAGGCTGTAAATATGTTCAAAATCCCTAGGAAAATTGCATGGGGAAAAGGTGTTTTGGGACTCTCTCCCCTCCCCTCCCCTCCCCTCCCCCCCTTTTTCTCGGTCCCCACTTAACAGATCACTCTGAAACTTTCAAGACAGCAGCTGAATGAAATCACATAGGAGTTTTCACTGCCAGTAGGTACTATATATTCAACAAAAATGGCTGTTCAAGCCTGATGTGCAATTACAGCTGGTGCCTGTGTCACAGGTGACCAACTCCTGTATTTAATTCATTTAATGCAGTACTAAAGTGAATTCATAGTGTGAATCATTTAATCATCCATAATGTGAGAGCAAATAGATTTCCCCAACATGTGTGTGTGTATATATATATATATCCAAAACAAAGTCCTCTCCCAGGGAAAAGAGAAGGCATGACCTCCCAAGTGTGGAAAATACGTTGATTTACAGTGGCTTACAGTGAAGCCACTGTAAATAAACTATTTCCATGTATTTTCTGCACTTTGGAGTTTGTGCCTTCTGTTTTCCCTGGGAGAGGACTTCATTTTGGATATTTGGGTAGTCTACATCCGGCGCAGACTGCCGTGTTAACGGCCCCCCCATTGTCACTGGAATTTTGTTATATATATATATATATATATATATACTAGCCATGTTATCCCACGAATCTTGCCAATCACAGTTCTAGGTCGAGGTATATATTTATATATACATATATATATACATATATATATATATATATATATATATATATATATATATATATATATATATATATATATAAACACACACACACACACGTGTGTCTTTATTTATTCACTGAAAAAAACAAAGGTTAAAGCTTCCTTTAGGTGAAAATGTCAGTTAAAACATACTGTTTTAAGCAAAACAAATCAGTGAAATTCACCAATTATCTCAAGTAACTGTAACTAGTGCCCTAAAGTAACTATAACATGGCCTTTAGCCATGAGCAATGTGCTGTTGTTCGCAGGGCCTTTGCGATGGTCAGGCAGACCTAGACAAAGGATCACAACACAAAAATATAAAACATGGTCCTATTGCCTTTATCAAGGGGTAAGCATATCAACCTATAAAACAAGATCTATCATCTTTGTCCAAAAAATCACCAACAACTTTAATGAAATGTATATTTCACTAAGTCACACAATGCAGTGTTTAATAAAAGACATTGTTGTAAAAAATGTTTGTAAAAGTTCTATTTACAAAAAAATGAAATCAACATATGTCTGTTAACATTTTTCAGCCCACAAAATGCAATCATTAACCAACCATAAGAGGGCATTGCACTGAAAGGCCCTCTTGTGGTTGTTTTTATTATTGCATCACAAGAGAGCCCTGCACTCCAACACACTTTTGTAGTTGTTTTTATGGTTGAGTTATGTGGGCTGAAAAATTTTTAAAATAAAGACTCAGAGACGTTGATTACATTTTTAAAGATTTGAAATTACTTTTCTAATCACTGACCTCATTCCCTTACCTATTTTTAAAAAACTATTTAGACTTCCTAGTGTGATAGATCTTTAAAACACTGGTGTCTCTGCAGAGGGTCCAGATGAGGCATTTGCCCCAGCTCTACCTGTCCAGCACCTTTGTTTGGAAAACACTGGAAATAAAACAGTCACTGCATGTTGCCACACAATTTAATTTGTTCAATTACCTTTCTATTTCATAGCAGAAGGTTTTGCTTAAAATGTTTAAATCTAAATTTGTATGTATAAATGTATAGATAGATGACAGATAGCTAGATTAAGCAGAAGTACGTATATATATATGTGTTTTTAGATAGATAGATAGATAGATAGATAGATAGATAGATAGATAGATAGATAGATAGATAGATAGATAGATAGATAGATAGAAATAGAGTTTCTGGTTGTGAGAGTATGCACCCTTTACAAGCAAGAACCCCACTCTAGTCAGGGTAAGCTAGATACACACTTCGATATAACCTGTGCTCACCTTCTGGTAGCTGAGCACAGAGCAGTCACACTTATCTAAAGAGGCAACTTGTGAAGTATTTGCTCAACACACACACAATAAGACAATGACAACACCACAAAAAGACTCCACACAGGTTTAGAAAAGTAGACACAAATTTGAATTAAATCAAGACCAAAAATCCAATAAGTAGAAGCCATGGTATGTATTTTAGAAGAATAAAAAGACTTCTAATGCTTAGAAGCAAATAACACTTGAGTGGTTACTTTAGGCCACGCTGGACAGGGGCTAATTCAAAGTTCGGGCTAGCCGCGATGGAGCACAGGCCAGCTACATGAGCCATGCAGGCCTCAGTGAACAAAGTACCTCTCCTGATCGCAAAGCGAGACGTTTTGTGAGATACTTTGATAGGGTCCTCGCATGGATGTTTTCCGTCGATCTGTCACACACACAATGAATGCCATGTGTCCGTCCTGAAGACATGCACTGGAGCAAAGATGAGTTTATTGCCAAGTGAAATACATTGGGTTTTTCCAAGCCGTCGAGAGATGCGTTGAACTCTGTAGTCTCCTGTGGAGGCGATGCACAGTTTTGATGCGTCAGGCTCTCAAGGCGATGTAGGGGTTGTGAGAACGATGTACAGGTTCTGCTTCCGCAAATGGGTTGATGAGCCAGTTTTCCCACATGAAGACAGGAAATGCATCAATTTCTGTGCAAGTATATGGGTCGACTTCCAGTGAATCAGCACAAGAGCAGGGGTAGAGATTTTGATATCCCTGAGTCTCTAGCAACAGGAGGGAAGCCAACACACCATTTGCTATCATTTGGGGTGCAGGGCAGAGTCCAGCTTTCCCTCAGCAATGTCAGAGAGCAGCAGGCAGCAGTGCAGCAGACAAGCAGTCCTTCCAGGTCAGTAGTCCATCAGAGTGACAGTCCTTGATGCAGCACAGTAGTTCATCTGACAGAGTCCACATGTAAGTCCAGAAGTGTCTGATTTTGTGGGGTCAGAGACTGAGTATTTACACCCAAATGTGCCACTGAAGTGAGGGTGACTTCAAAGAAGGGTCTTTGAAGTACACAAATATCCTATTTCCCTCAGTCCTGGCTCCAGGCTATCAGTATGAGGTAACTAGCCCTTTGTGTGGGGAAAGTCACTTGCTATTCATGTGTGTCAGCTCCCCCTCCCTCTTCATATCCTGGAAGAGCTATCAGAATGCAGATGAATGTAAATGATCACTCAGACATACCTAACCTTTCTGTGTCTGTGGGTGTTTAGAGGGAATGCACAAAGTGTAGCTATCACTGAACCCAGACGTGTATTGGAGGCTGGCTGCAGGCACACAGAGCTGTAAGAGTAGAGAAATGCCCACTTACTAAAAGTGGCATTCTAAAGTAGTAATGGTAAACCTGACTTTACCAGTAAAGAGGATTTAACATTACCATTCCAAATATATCAAACATGACACAGCTACTCCTTTCCAATCAGGAATTACAGCTTAAAAGTGTTTCAAGGGCTTTGCAATGTTAGCCTACGAGAGGAGTAGGTTTCATAGCAGTAAAAAATTACTTTTGGAGTTTCTCACTAACAGGACATGTAAAACTTAAAAGTACATGTCCTACATTTTACTTACACAGCACTGTGTCGTATGGGCTACCTGGGGGCTACCTTAAGGGTGAAATGTGTAATAAAAGGGGAGTTCAAGGCTTGGCAAAGGGTTTTAAATGCCAAGTTGAAGTGGCAATAAAACTGCCCACACAGGCTCCGCAGTGGCAGGCCTGAGACATGTTTAAAGGGTTACTTTGGTGGGTGTCACAATCAGTGCTGCACACCCGATAATAGCATTTAATTTACATGCCCTGGGTATACAGTTTACCACTTTAAAAGGGACTTAACGAAAAATTGAGTATGCTATTAGTGTATCCACCAATTTTACCATGCTTAGAAGAGAAGCACGTGCACTCTAGCACAGTTCAGCAGTGGTAAATTGTGCAGAGTCCTAAGGCCAACAAAAACATTTGAAAAAATATAAGGCAAAACATTTGGGGTAAGACCACCCCAAAGATGACAAGTCAAACAATGTATATATCTATATATATTTATAACATGCTCTTTACTTCAACCATTGGAGGTGGCCCTACCAATTTTTTCTGTGGCCCAATGTGTGCCACTTTTAGAGACAGCACTGCTTTAAAATTAAAATATTCTGTACACCAGAGGCAAATATCATTCTCAGTCCTTTAAATTGATATTTCAGATTGTGCAAAAAGATTTTCGATGTAACTGATCAAGCTGACGTTCTGTAGTTGATTGCACTTGTTCTGAAAGACAATATCTTACCCAGAAATGCATTCATTGGGATGTGATGTGCATTCCTAGTCACACAGTGTGTTTTGTTGTCTTCAACAACATAAAAAGGCAAATATACTTTCGAAAGGAAAGGGTGGCAAGAGAGAAGCCTAGAATGAAAAGATGCACGTGCTCATTAAATGCCGACTTCGCTACACAAAAGAAAATGTTCTTTCTCACTTTAAATGGTCTGGTGCGAAACGTCACCCTTCTGAAAATAATTATCTAAGTGATACTTTTGATGTATGTTGCATAATTAATTAGGTTTGTGAGGCAGATGCAGGTGGAAGTTGGACACAGTAAAAGGAGAGGCTTACAAAATGATATACCGATGTGGATGACAAAACTGTGCTAGATAGCGGCTTTTATCAGAAATACCATCTGGTTTCAGGGTTTTATTCAAGAATGTGATCCTTCTGGCGTTTTATTTCCTCAACAGATACCCGGAGACATGTGAATCATTACAAAAGAACAATGCTTCGTTAAGAACATGGTACAATTTTCCATTTAATTAAGCATTTGGTCGCACGGAGCTCTGCATCCAAAACGGCAATACAAGTATTAAAAACTACTACTGCATGAGGGATATGCGAGAACTTAAAAATCTGTTAATGGACAAAAACCCAGTTGGAGGTAAGTGACGAATAGATACATTTCTGACTCTCCGTTTAAGTATACACAGAACTTAGATTTGTTCAGCCCTTAATGCAATGAATTATATAATGTAGACAGTGCTTAATTTGTAAATTCAAATGTGCCAATTCCCAAAGCCCTCCTCTTAAACACACAGCTGCTGCAATTAAATGTGCGAACAAGGAATACTGAGGCAGCGTAATCCTGAGGCCATCTCGGGCCTCTTTAATCTATTTACAGCCGCTGCCTGCCCCTTCAGCTCACTCTTGCAGCTTTCTGCTTTTCCCCTTTGTGACGCTTTTTCGTTTTCCTCTTCCTCCTTCTTTCCCACGTGTCTTCTGCTCTTAGTAAATGCTTGAGGCAGAAAAATAAGTGCCGGTCCTCAAAAATAAGTGCTGGTGCTCCGCACCAGAAACCACAAGCACAAATTAAGCACTAACTGTAGAGCAGCCATAGACCAACTATATAGAAATAAGTAGTAGGACGTACAAACGGGAAGCACAGAAGGGAGGAGAGAGAATTGGGCGCCGAGAGCTGTACCCAAACAAAATGTCCTAAAAGCACTGGGGGTTTAGCAGGCCGAATTTCTATACTGACATTGGCATTAAAGAGGGATTGCAGACGGCTCAGTTACATACGGTCACCTAAAATAGAATAAATCATGTAATTTCTACATAAATCCTCATCCCAGAGGTTTGCATTGTATTAAAATTATTTTTTCTGTGGGAGCTTAAGGGCAACGAAAGCATAAACAATCATTGGCAAAGCCAATAGGTTTTTCCTAACGTGAGATCTATTGGCGTTGTCGATACTTGTATTACTGTTTTTTGGAGTACTCAGGGAATATTGACTTTCAGATTATGCATTTAAGAGCTTTTCTATTACTTATGAATGTTTTTTTCTGTTTGAAGATGAGGGGTGGGTAGGTGTTTGAAAAGCAGGGGGATTCAAAACAATGGTGGCAGGCAGGGGTAGTTATTGGTTAACACATCAAATGCATGTAGAAGGCAGAGCTGCCCACCAAGGAACTGGAGAACCGGGTTCAGGTCTCGGCAAGCTCAACATGCTGTGGTACTAGGCACATCACTTAATCCTCCCCTGTCTAATCGGAAAAAACCCAAAATGAGAGTATCTATGTGTAATGTTAATGGTGCTCATGTAAAGCACTCCTATACCTTCAGGGACATGAGTGAGGGCGCAAGAGGTTGCTGAAGCAGGGGGGTGGGTTAATCAAGAGATAGCGGAAGGAGCGGTGATGGTTTAAAAAGCATGGGGGTGTTAAATAAAATGGCGTTGGACAACTAATGCATGTCAAAGGCAGAACTGGCTGGCTGACTGACAGCAAGATGCGTATCCTTTCAAGCCTACAGTGGATACCTTCGAGAAATTTCTCACGGCAGTACACCTTCCATGCTTTCGAAAGTCTACATTAATATTGCCAGCAGTTATGAACACTATTTGGTGGTGCCTTTTATTTTGGGCGTAATTGCAAACTATTTCTCATGCTTCACTATTCAACTAGTGGTTCATGTATTCCATGTTTTTTGGCATGCTCTGTAAACAGAAATGTGCTGCTGCTTGGGAGCAGGGGCTAAACCACATAAATACTATACAAATATGCACACAGTCTGCTTGTGTTGATGGCTTTGCTAGTATTGTGTAAACATTTACATACAGGGAGTGCAGAATTATTAGGCAAGTTGTATTTTTGAGGATTAATTTTATTATTGAACAACAACCATGTTCTCAATGAACCCAAAAAACTCATTAATATCAAAGCTGAATATTTTTGGAAGTAGTTTTTAGTTTGTTTTTAGTTTTAGCTATGTTAGGGGGATATCTGTGTGTGCAGGTGACTATTACTGTGCATAATTATTAGGCAACTTAACAAAAAAAAATATATACCCATTTCAATTATTTATTATTACCAGTGAAACCAATATAACATCTCAACATTCACAAATATACATTTCTGACATTCAAAAACAAAACAAAAACAAATCAGTGACCAATATAGCCACCTTTCTTTGCAAGGACACTCAAAAGCCTGCCATCCATGGATTCTGTCAGTGTTTTGATCTGTTCACCATCAACATTGCGTGCAGCAGCAACCACAGCCTCCCAGACACTGTTCAGAGAGGTGTACTGTTTTCCCTCCTTGTAAATCTCACATTTGATGATGGACCACAGGTTCTCAATGGGGTTCAGATCAGGTGAACAAGGAGGCCATGTCATTAGATTTCCTTCTTTTATACCCTTTCTTGCTAGCTACGCTGTGGAGTACTTGGACGCGTGTGATGGAGCATTGTCCTGCATGAAAATCATGTTTTTCTTGAAGGATGCAGACTTCTTCCTGTACCACTGCTTGAAGAAGGTGTCTTCCAGGAACTGGCAGTAGGACTGGGAGTTGAGCTTGACTCCATCCTCAACCCGAAAAGGCCCCACAAGCTCATCTTTGATGATACCAGCCCAAACCAGTACTCCACCTCCACCTTGCTGGCGTCTGAGTCGGACTGGAGCTCTCTGCCCTTTACCAATCCAGCCACGGGCCCATCCATCTGGCCCATCAAGACTCACTCTCATTTCATCAGTCCATAAAACCTTAGAAAAATCAGTCTTGAGATATTTCTTGGCCCAGTCTTGACGTTTCAGCTTGTGTGTCTTGTTCAGTGGTGGTCGTCTTTCAGCCTTTCTTACCTTGGCCATGTCTCTGAGTATTGCACACCTTGTGCTTTTGGGCACTCCAGTGATGTTGCAGCTCTGAAATATGGCCAAACTGGTGGCAAGTGGCATCGTGGCAGCTGCACGCTTGACTTTTCTCAGTTCATGGGCAGTTATTTTGCGCCTTGGTTTTTCCACACGCTTCTTGCGACCCTGTGGACTATTTTGAATGAAACGCTTGATTGTTCGATGATCACGATTCAGAAGCTTTGCAATTTTAAGAGTGCTGCATCCCTCTGCAAGATATCTCACTATTTTTGACTTTTCTGAGCCTGTCAAGTCCTTCTTTTGACCCATTTTGCCAAAGGAAAGGAAGTTGCCTAATAATTATGCACACCTGATATAGGGTGTTGATGTCATTAGACCACACCCCTTCTCATTACAGAGATGCACATCACCTAATATGCTTAATTGGTAGTAGGCTTTCGAGCCTATACAGCTTTAAGTAAGACAACATGCATAAAGAGGATGATGTGGTCAAAATACTCATTTGCCTAATAATTCTGCACTCCCTGTATAAAAATACTGGCATGACTAATGTTAAGTAGAGTTTGGATATAGGATGTATATCCATTTATAGTCTGCAGCCCTAACAGAAGTAAAAAACATGGATTGGGCTGGTGAAAGTTAGCAAGTACTTTAAATTTGAAATATAAATGCAGCAAAGAGCAGGGAGCCAATCTAAAAGTGGAATATTTATTGTAGGCCTGAGCGACAAGTGAATATGAAAAATGGGCAGAATAGAGTGTTTGCAGTTACAGTGAGCATTACGCATGTGGGACGAGAATGGGCATAATGCACATGGAAAAGTTATTAAAAAACGCTGACACCTTTAGTTGTTGGGTGGTTCTCATTTGTGCGTCTGGAGAACTGGAGAAGCAGGTTTGAGTCTTGGCGTCTGGTCAACGTCCTGTAATCCTGGGCAAATCATGTAATCCTCCCATGTGTAATAGCAAGAAAAAAACAAATGGAAGTGTCTATGTGTAATGTAAATGGTGCTCATGTAAAGCAGTTCGATACCTTCTGGGATATGAGTGAGGGTGCGGGAGAGTACAACAGCAGAGAATAGGACATGGTGGATTAAAAGCAGCAGGGGGGTCTTTGTGAAAACAACGGTGGTGGTTAGGTGATTGTGGGTTAACATGAATGGGGAGGAGAGCAGACAGTCAACAGATGTACTTTTGTGAAGTGATTAATAACAAATTTTAAACAAGCATTTGCAATGCAGTGGGTCTCAAGTTTGCTTTAGTTACAGCTGTGAACGTTGTAAATTCCTAACTGGACTTTTCTTGCCACTTAAATTGAAAATGATAAGTAAAACAGTTGACATCAGTGAGCCGATTCAAAGCTCTATGCCTGCTATGAGTATGAGTGGGAAGGAGAGACACAAAAGGAAAAAGAAGTTTGCTCACAGTTAAACGCATCGGCAAACATGCATGTAAACCCATGTAACAGGATTGATGTCCAAGGCAGTAACCAAACTGCCCTAAAGAGGGACAAACACAAAGCATTTACCAATAATAGCAAAGGATTTTTGAAAGGCAAGCCCACAAACAAGTGATAGTGATGGGCATGCGGAGGGCATGGTTAAAAGCCCACAGATTACAACAGGTCAGAGTACTTGTGCGCGCGATCTAAAAAGTACCTTCAGAGTGCGTAGCCAATGGAAGGATACTGGTCATGAGCCAGTCACCGTAAGCTGTACTTGAGCCAAATTTCATGCCACAGCATGGACTGGCAAAGCGGGAAGAAGTGTAGGCAATGTGTTGAGCAGTCAGAAGCATGTAAATTAGAGCGAAGTTGGAATCAACGAATAGTAAGTAAAGGTAAGTATTGGACGGGCTGCAAGCCCCTCATGAGATTTTCTAGTTTTAATTACAAGATATTTCATAAGCACCACACAATTGCTGTGCAGGCAAAATCTAACAAGCATTTGCAATGCAATAGGGTCTCGCATTTCTCCAAGTTAGATCTATTAGCAGTTGTGAACTCCCAACAGGATTTTTCTTGCCACATTAAATGGAAAAAAACAGCACGATCCTGCTGCTACAGTTCACTCGTAGTGAACCTATCTGCAAAAGTGCAATTGTCTACGTAACCAGCAAAAGTGCAATTAACTATGTAACAGGGTCGATGTTATGCAAAGCACTCGACTTCTACCAAGCGAGATCAAGCTGCAAAATAAAGATAAAATGTAGTCCACAAACCTGATGGGAAACAGCGAGCCTCGCATGTTTTCAGTACTTGGTCGCTGCGCTCGAGGAGGGCTGACCACCTTAAAAGGCATAAAGTACGCGTGCCTTCCACTAATGAAAGCAAGCAGATTTTGAAATGCAAGCTCACGAACTAATGAAAGACACTGACATGACATGGACGGGGCTCCGTGCCCTTTTCTAACTCCTAAAGCGTCTCGCAAGCGAAACGCATGCGCAAGCGCATGCGACGCAGGCTCGACCCTGAAAAGAACAAAATAGGTATTTCTCTATGTAGGTTCTTCTGAGCTATTTTCCATATTTTCTTATGGTCTGATAAGTCCAGCATTCCATAGGTTTTACAACAAAAAGCATCCTTTTTCCTGGCTATGTTTGGTTCATGGAGCCAGGCTGGAGCCCTCCCTCTTCACCAAAGATTTTTTCCAAGCACAGGTCAAACTTTCCATCTGCTAACTTCAAATTCCTCATACATAACCTCCTATTTATTCTTTACTCACTTCCATTGGGTGAGATTGTGTTTGTGTTATCATGAAGCACAAGTTACTTACCTTCTGTAATGCACTATATGGCAGGGAAAGGATCTAGACGCAGATTCCTTACTTTAGAATCTTCCCCAGGCGCAAGCCTGGATCCAGAATTTTTTCCCCATAGCACGTCTGCGTGACAGAAGAAGGTGTCGCACAACTACGTATCAACGTCGTCCACCAGATGTGACTTCAGCGGAGTCCATATAATGCCTTCCCCAAAGCGCTGTCAGTTCCTTCTTTTCGGTGCTTGCAATTTGGATCCAGTAACAGTTAGTCAGGCCTACTTCAATGTTTTTTTGTCATGCCTTTGGGGTTCAAACCCTGTGGTTTCTGTGGACGACAAATGTCGGCCACAGACCCCCACTCGATTTGTATGTTGTGCCTGGGCGAGCACCATGATGCTGAAAAGTGGGATTCCTGTCATCAACTTTAATGTTGGGCATAGGAAATATAGGAGTTGTCTGGGGCTAGTGCAGGAATTTTATCCAAACTAATTCTCTTGGTTGATAAAATCTGTTGGTGTTTAAAAGATCCCTCTGCACTCACCTGCACATGTCTGTTTTTATAACACTGCTTTAAAACTGTTTCTTTTCTAATGCAAAATGTGATAACATTTGCTAACTACTGTGTTAAAATAGCTCTGTGAAGGTAATGAAATGGAGTCCTGTGAGCAGCCAGGGGCAGAAGAGAAGGGAACACGCTGGCCGGCCTGTATGACGGTGAAAGATAGCGGCAGGTGATTGAGCAATGCTACCCATTTGTGTGCAGGACATAGTGCTGCAGGGCATGGGAGGCCCCTGAAGACTGGTGTGCCTGGGCTGTTACTGGACAGTGGAGCACTCCCTCTTGGCTTCTTCTCTGGTCCCCATGTATACGGGGTGGAATGCAGCAGGGAGAAGACCTGCCAACACCATTCAGTGGTGGCAGGTGCTGGGAGGCAGTGGAGGAGGCCAGGCCTTTAGATCTGATGAGGGAGCAGTCGGTGGAGATTCGCCAGAGAGGACAAAGCCTCCTGGGCACTCTGGAAGGGTTGTGTGCACTGTCACTGATCTGAGGTGGCACCCAGGCAGCCCTGAGCACAAATTGCAAGGTCAGGAACCGCAGACAGAGATATACAAGTGGACTTTGCAGTAAGGTGCCAGCATATGGCAGCACAACCCCTGTGAAGGAAACTGATCATCACTGAAGGTCAATCTCAGCAAGTGAGAAGACGATTGACATCCCCCTAAAATCAGTTTAAAAGCAGTAAATAGCAACTGGGGACTGACTATTCTTATAGAACAGATTAGCCACTACCTTGTAAAGATCTCTGAAAGGTAGTTAAAGCGGTTAAGGGGCCATCATATTGGAAATTGTGTGGGGATATTGTCGGTTTGGGGATACTCTTCCCTGTGCAGTGGATAAATATGTTCTACTGAGTGTCCTTGCAAAACCCTCCAAAAGAGTATCATATGCTGGTAAACGAGGAGAATGACAGAGTACAGCAAGTGAATCTCAATTACAAATTATCTCATGTAAATCTGTTTGCTAAAGGCATTATCTTGTAGTTTATAGAGGAAGGTAATGGGCAGGATGAGAAATCTCAAAGGCCACAGCAGTTGCAGCCCACCTACAGCCAATGAGCCTCATGAGTCCCTGCTGTTGAGCACATGGATTCCCCAGAAGCCCATGCAATCAAATTGGGCAGAACTCTTGAAGCAACAATTGATACAAGAGACACCTGAGAACCGAAAATGCACATTGTGGTCAACATTTAGCTTCTCAGGGAAGACTAGAAAAACCTCTGAGCAGGTGAAACAAATAAAAACAGTCATGGGGACCTACAGTTGACTGCCTTAAGTATGGAAAACCAAATCCAGGAACTCACAGAGCGGGTGAGATTTTGAGGTAAAGAGTTTACCCGAGAGCAATGCTTAAAGAAAAAACATCGAGGTGGTGTGTTTCCTAAGGGAATTGAGGAGACAAATATGATTGGGTTCCTTGAAAGCTGGAAAGCAAAGAAGGTAGCTCCCAAACATTGTTTAAGTTCTATGCCTTCGAAAGGACAAGCAGGGTCCCTGCAAACAAACAGCACTTTGGGGCTTCTTCTCATCTGGGAGTGGCTAAAGTGCTCTACTGCTGGGATAGAGACGCAACATTGAAAGAGGGTTAGACTGCAGGCCTACTCAAAAAGTTGAAAATGCCACAGTGTGAATATTTCCAGACTACACTGCGTGGCCCAGCAACAAAGGCCCTCCGTCCTGGAAATAAAGAGGAAATTAAGGGACAAGAAGATACAGTATATATTTCTCTTTCCGGCCACATGGAAAGTAATAAAGATGGGAAAATATGGTTCTTCACAGTTACAAAAGAGGTTTCGAATTGGATGGAAGGAAACACTGCTCCTGAAACTAAGGTGAAATCCTATAACCGCGAGCTGCATAAGGAAGGAACAGAAAGGACAATATCGAACTTAGGATGTCTAAAAAAGTAAGGATGGCTCAAATCCAAGCCAGCAGATAAGCAGCGCTTGAGAGTGAGGAAAGATATGATGGATGGCAAACACGATTAATGAAAAAAGGCTCCACATCTGACTCATTTCGGCAGGGCTCAGACCAAGGAGAATCTTGCCAGATAAATAAATGCCCTCAAATATCTCACCCAGACAAGAGAATGATCTCTGAGACAGTTCTGATCTCTGGTATTCTTTGCGCCATCATACACCCCAAGATGCTGCTAGCATAGAGCATGCAGTGCTCTGTGAGGCAGGGCACTCAACAAAAGGTCTACGTAAGACTCAATGCACCTGTTGGGACACTGTTGAGATTCATGCTTTGATAAGACAGAATGAGTGGTCCTGCAGGAGGAACTGGCCTTATTTGAATTGGAAGGCTCTCTGAGTATTTACGAGAGCTGAAATTATTTTGTATATATAAGTGTTGAGATGGACGGCTGGCCGTTGCTTAAACACTATGCATGGGGAGGTGAGCTGGAGACATGTTTAGATAGTTTTGGCCTTGGATCACAATCTTCCTTTCAGCATTGGGTGGAAGAGTGGGGGAGTTGGAGATGACTGGGGAAAGTTAGTAGTCACATTATGAGCAAAGAGTTACAGGAAAACAGAAAGCAGTTTTTTCACATGGAATATTAGAGAGATGAACACGATTATCGAAAAATACAGAATATATTCATATCTTGAAGGGGGGCCCACACATCACTCTTATAAGAGACCCATGTAGACCAGATAGAAAGAGAGAAACTGAAAAGAAGAGGGAAAGGCAAATTCTACACCACAATGTGTTCTATATAGGGTGGAGAGATGCCACCTTGTACATGGCCAGGGGCACCCTCTGACACAATCCATGTAGAGGTGGACGATGAGGGGAGGTATGTGCTGTTACATGGCAGACTGATTGGTAGGTGCATAGCAGCAGTAAGCGCATAGGGAGCCATTACTAACATTCCTATAGATACGATTTGATAATTTGGTGTCCTGGGTGCGCAATCCAATTATAACGTGAGGGGATTTTAATGTGATTGCAGATATTTCCCTAGACTGGTCCTACTCCTGCTGTCTGCATTCCCTGTGTGTAAGATGGCCAAAGTCCTGACTAAATGAGTATGTTTGGCGAGAATGTAACCCCTGACTAGGATAATACTCTCACCATTCAATAATGCATGACCTGCATGTAAGGTTGGACAGAATATATTGTGCACTTGCATGGATGGGAGAGGTGCTCAAGGTGGAATATTTAGAGAAGACCCTTTCAGACTACAATCCCCAAGAGTAGGTTTTTGATGGGGCAGAGAGATACCAGCACTTCCAATGTGGAGACTTCAACTGACTGTCTTAAAGGGCATGGTATACAGGGAGACCACTGCCTCAGACATTGAGGGTTGCTTTGCCAAAAACTCGGGTATAGCCTCAAACACTATTGTGCAATGGGAGGCGTTTAAGGTTTTTAGTAGGGGACTACGTATTAGGAGGACCACTGTCACCTGTAGAAATATACTAAAGGATCTTAAAATGACAGACATATCAAACGAAAATACTAGAGAGGGAAGATCAGTCTGAAGACCCTACTCAGAGACTTACATTGTCCTTAAATGAGGAATATGTTCAGGCCCTACATAGACTCAGAGGTATAGACTATATGGAATACATGTTGCGCTTAGATAGAGAGGGGGACACATCAGTATAACTCCATACACAGTTCACCAAGAGGAAAAAAGGGTGCGCCACTATCCTTCAGTTCCTCTACAAAATATGCACAAAATGCAATTATTAAGGAGTTTCATTCCTACTATAAAACATTATAAAAAACAGGAACATAACTTTAAATCCTGTCAAAATTATATCTAACCCCATCCTGAGTTAAGTTATTTGCTCTGAATGATACACTGTGATTAGAACATATTTGTTCCCCGGGAGAACCACTTTGGACACCTTACGAACACTGTTTCATGTGTTACAATTGTCATCCCAGATATACGCTGCCTAGTGATGGTCTCTGTCCATCTTAAAAAAGCTTTGGTTACAGTTGACTAGAAATATTGGATGGCAGTACTCAGGGGAATGCATCTGTGGGACTCTATAAATAGGTAGATTTTTTATTTACTACAAAACCTATATCCATGGTCTGGACGGCTCAGAAAATATTTGAGCCTTTTCAGATCAAAAGGGGTACAAGGCAAGGTTGTCTGCTCTTGCCACCATTTTCGCTCTGTTGATGGAGGAACCCTTTGCCTGTGTGGTACGAGGTATAGGAGCAGACACAGAAAAAATCACTGTGGAAATATCTTATAACATTTCTGTATAAGCAGATGATCTTCTAATCTACTTTGAGGACATGAACAATAAATTGGAACCCCTGATGAGAATATTAAAAATGCATGTTTGAGTTATTAGTAAATTGATGAAAGATCTGTATTTATCCAGTGTGTCTGAAAGGTGCAGATGGCAACACTCCTGTATTGTTAGCTGAAGCCAGATGGGAGCCAACAACATTTAAATACCTGACAGGTGTTTTAAAGGCCTGCACAGAGAAACAATAGCATCCATAAGGGGAAACATCCCTTTTTACTACTTTTTTTTCCCGAAAGTCGTGGTTAACGAAAGCGCAACAACGCTTTTTTTAACCACGACTCCGTTTTTTTGTGCCTTAACTACGAGTGTTCTGAACAACGAACATGCGTGGTTAAGGTACAAAGAAGGGAGTTGGCGAAGGTAAGTGGTGGGTTTAGGTTTTGGGGATGGGGTGGGGGGTCAGGGGTTTTTAGGTTTTGGGGTGGGGTGGGGTTGGGGGGGTGGGGCGTTTTTGGTTTTGGGGAGTGGGTGGGGGGTCAGGGGGTTTTAGGTTTTAGGGTGGGGTTGGGGGGTGGGGCGTTTTTGGTTTTGGGGAGTGGGTGGGGGGTCAGGGGGTTTTAGGGTGGGGTTGGGGGGTGGGGTGTTTTTGGTTTTGGGAAGTGGGTGGGGGTCAGGGGGTTTTAGGTTTTAGGGTGGGGTTGGGAGGGTGGGGCGTTTTTGGTTTTGGGGAGTGGGTGGGGGGTCAGGGGGTTTTAGGTTTTGGGGTGGGGTTGGGGGGGTGGGGCGTTTTTGGTTTTGGGGAGTGGGTGGGGGTCAGGGGGTTTTAGGTTTTAGGGTGGGGTTGGGGGGGTGGGGCGTTTTTGGTTTTGGGGAGTGGGTGGGGGGTCAGGGGGTTTTAGGTTTTGGGGTGGGGTTGGGGGGGTGGGGTAAGGGATGTAGGGTGAATGGTGCCTATTACTAATGATTTTATCAGGAATGCCTTTACAACGAAATATCGTTGTTAAGGCATTCGTGGTAAAATCATTAGTAGTAGCAACGAGGTCGGTGTTCCGACCTCGTTGTTAAGTCAGTAGTTGTTTTTAAATTCGTTGTTTCGTCGTACAATCATCCATAAGATGTTGCGTCAGATTCTGGACCACTCGCTTACTGTCAATAATGAGGAGGATCATGGTGGCGAAACTGGTAGTTCTCCCTAGGCTTCTACTACTTTTAAAACTCCCAGCACAGCTATCATCATAATAGTTTAAATATTTCAAAAGCAATTTTAACCTAATTGATTTGGAAAGATGGAAAATGCACGGTATCACTTCAAACAGTCAAAATGTTGCCAACAAGAGGGCCTGGAGAACTGGAGTTTGCAAGATTTTACTGGGCAGCCCGGTTACAGTGGATCGCAAAGTGTTGGACTGAGCCTCACATGTGCAACACTAAGAGAGCACTGGCAGATCCCAGTAGTAGATCTTGTGAGACAACTGCATGTGGTTAAGATCATACTAACAGAGTACACAGGGCTCATTAGGGTAGCCTTATACTGGTTGGAAAAATGCTTGTCCAAAGGAAAAGCTAAGAATGTCTGTGCACCCCCACTTTCAATAATGTGTTTACCTGGCCTCCCATGTCAGCAATGGAAGCATAAACTGTTAACATGAGAGGTAGTAGGAATCTGTAAGACTGGGAACTTATTCTTCAATAGAGTGATGCAAGACATTTTTTTTAACCTCTCCAAACTTAAAATGTGCCTACTCCAAAATCATGGACCCAATAAGACAACACACCAGCACCAGGTAGAGGAACCTAAAAACGTTTCAGCGCGCAAGCAGGTTCTGATGATTTCAGGATGTTGACAGCTGATTATTTCACTACATAAGGAAATTCAGTCTCAATCAAAGGTAGGCCTAACTCCTTTAAGGGAAAAAAGGACACATGACTAGGGCAAGGAAATCAGGGACACAGACTGGACTCTAATATTGTTATAAGCATCCTGGGTATCCAGGAATGCCCAGTTTAAATGAACACAATACAGTATACTCCACAGAACCTACCTTATTCCCAATAAAATTTGCAAAATGTATGGATTCCATAGCATTGAATCTCCTAGGAGTAGGACAGATGGAGTTGAAATACTGAGGCCCATATTTATACTTTTTTTGCGAAGCATTTGCGTCATTTTTGTGACGCAAAAGCGGCACAAACTTACAAAACCCAATCGTATTTTGTAGAAGGAACAGCTTCCCCCACCCCCATACAATGGAGAGGTTTCCAGATTGCGGGATCAGAGGCAATCCCTTTGGGGGATTAATCAAAAAGAGAGAAAATTAAATAAACCAGTGGGCTGACCTCAGTATTAATAGAAGGGAGATGGAAGGTGACGCCGGGGCCTTGAGTTAGTTAATGTTTTAAAATTTGATGGTTGGCTTAGAAAGGATGTATTGGTCAACCTACAAATGAGCTTGCTTTAGGATGTGGCATTCGCCACCAGACCAGGTGTAATTCAAAGTAGCAGGATAAAAGAGTAAGCCAGTAGCAAGACCCCAACTCATCAGTCCTGCAGTGATTTATTAATGTGTCAGACCTCGTAACTAGAATAAATAATACAAGGCAGTGCTTAATTTGTGCTTGTTGTTTCCGGTGCTGAGCACCGGCACTTATTTGTGAGGGCCAGGGCTTATTCTTATGTCTCAAGCATTTGCTGCGAGGCAAAGACAGATATGGGAAAGACGGAAGAAGAAGAAACTAAAAAGCGTCATAAAGGGAGAAAGTAGAAAGTTGCAGGATGAGCTGAAGGTGCAGGGGTGGCCGTAAATGGATTGAAGAGGCCCTAGATGGCTTCAGGATTACGCTGCCTCAGTATTCAGTGCTGGCAGATTTAATTACAGCAGCCTTGTGTTTAAGAGAAGGGCTTTGAGCACCAGCACCTCTTTATTTACAAATTAAACACTGAAACCGGGGGTGCAGCCAGAAGGGCAAAGAAAACTGAATGTGACTAAATGACAATGAATGCATGAATATCTGGAAATATTAAACCAATAAAAACGGTTTTAAACGATATATGTGCGTCTTTTCCACGTTTAAAATTAACTGTTAGTTGTTGCCATTAACGTATGAGTTCGGCGGAAGCAGTATCAGAGCGGTTTAAGTTATATTAGAAAGCACCCTCTTCTTTCTTAACTTTAGTCTCTAGTGCCCAAAGGGTAGGAAGTTGTGACTTGGCTCTAGACGGACAGGGTTAACATTATTGTGATCAATAGGCAGCAAGACTGCAATACAGCAGGACCTGTCCTCCAGCGTGTGCCAGGAGAGTGAAAGCACTGTGCATAAAACAGTTCTCAGAAATCGGAGGTGTAATGCGAGCAGGCCCCGCTCCAGTCTGAACACACGCGCACTTGTCTGACGAGTTTCCCTCCCCGCACATTTACCCCGTGCGCTGAGCCAAGCTCGGAGAGATCTCGACAGCACGTGGCATTAATATGCAGTATGAAAGATTGCTTATTGGGGGCCGAGAGTCGACATCCTTGGTTGAAGACCAGGCTTTAGCAATGTGAGAAATCTGGGAGCACAGACTCAGTACATTTAGAACTGATTACCGACGAACAGGCTCAGAAGGTGTTAAGTCCTTGTTAACACATTCCCAAGGATGCTTCTGCTACCTACACCAGATAATTACGCAACAATGATAGAAACAGATGTCTAAAAATCAGTGACACAAAATATCGTATATCCCTAGCGAATATCTATGTAACTGGTTGGGGGGCTCAACATAACTACTCATATACCTAAATCGAAATCATCTGCATTATCCAGTCTGTGTGTACGTGCGCGCGCGCGTGTATGCAGATGTTTATGTATAAAAGCATGTCTTCATGTATCTGTGTATGTACTTGTTTCTATGTGCGTGTGTGTATGCACATGACTGTGCACCTGCATGCAAGCTTGTATTGATGCATGTTGACATGCATGCATCCTTGTGCATGTGTATTATTCATGTGAACGTGAGTGTGCGTGCATGTATGTTTCTGAGCATGACATATGTATTTGCATTTCTGTATTTGTGACTGTGCGTGATTGTACGTGTGTGCGCATCCGCATGCATGCGTGATTCTTTATGTGTGCGCATGCGCGTAGGCGCATGCTTCCTTGTTTGTGTGCATTCATGTTTGTGCATCTGAATGCATCTGTATATGTGCATAAGTGTGCGGGCGTAGGTGAGCGCCTGTGTGTGTTTGTGGCTGCTTGTGTATCTGAGAGTGTGTAAGTGTATGAGTGTATCACATCATATAGTGCTGTCTTATGACTACGCAGCCTTTCACAGCTGGCTTGTGTTTTGCATTAACTAGTTATGCCGTTATCATAATGGTTCAGGAATCATGCTTTGCGTGTGCACTGTTTTTTAAAGTGCATGCTATAAGTTTACTACACGTCATAAATCTAAGGACTTGTGACCAGCCTGAGCGCTAGACTAGATGCTAGTTAGAGTTGGCTTTTTGTATGGTTCTTCCACTGTCAACCAAAAAAGAACATAAACTGAAACACTTCAATTAACGATTGATTTTCCTTACACTCGTCTTTTACAAAGGTACAATACTTTATCGACGTTTCTTCATGTTCACAAAGTGCAACGGGAACATTACCTCTTCTATTCGAGGCCAAATATTAGGAAATGCTCTCCTAATGCAGAGGCTACGGATAGCTACCTAGCCATTTGCAAGACATGGGAAGCTCATTATTTCACTGCCACTTAAAAATATTATCATCACCTTGACATTTGCCTTTCCTGATTATTTTATGAAATCAAGGCCCATGTTTATACCTTTTTAGCGCCGCATTTGCGCAGCTTTTTGACGCAAAAACGGCGCAAACTTACAAAATACAATTGTATTTTGCAAGTTTGCGCCGTTTTTGTTTAAAAAAAATGACGCAAATGTGGCGCTAAAAAAGTATAAATATGGGCCCAAGAGTCTGAAAAAATGTTTGACTTTACAATTTAGAAGTATGTTGCCCTATATTTGTTACTCCTCCATTCATTTCTCATCAACTTAACTCAATAAAAATATGTTGTACCTGTCCCTGTTTGGAAACTACTGCAAATGCGGTGGTTGGCAAAAAAAGACGGATAATTATGTGCAAACTGATCTTCACCAAACTCCTCTGGCAAGCATTCAGTGTCAAGACTTTTCACCTTGTCCCCTCAATTACACTAGGGGATCACCCCGAGACAGATGAAAAGAGTGAAACTGGAGCAGTCTGTTCCGAAATGCAGCCATGTTGGTCCTCATTGGTGAGATGCAGTTCACAGACCTGCCATCTCACATGGTGCCATCGTGTGTCATACCATTTCGGTTCCATTCACATGGCCTCCCAGCAGCAGCGGTTCATCCATGGGAGCAGAGAAGCATCATCCCACCACAGTTCTGCGCAGAAAGCGTCAAAAATAAAATGGTAATAAAATGATTTTATTATCATTTTATTATGATTTTATTACCATTTTATTTTTGACGCTTTCTGCTAGCAAACGGAGTGCGAGGGTAAGGCGGGGCCTGTGCATCACTGCTGCCAATGATTGGCAGCAGTGACGCGTGGCCACTTAAGTTTGAACTGTGCATATTGGTTTGGCCAGCTACCTTGGTACAGCCAAACCAACATGCGCAATTCAAATCTCTCCAACCAGACTGTCTTTGAGAGCTGGGTTGGAGAGCAGGCACAGGCCTACCATGCCTTGTGGAGTGTAGAGCAGGCCCACTATAGCCAATCAAGATGCCTTACTCATACTGCTTAACAGCATGAAAACAGCATCTTGATTGGATGATGGAGATGGCTGTGGGCTTCGCATGGAAGGACATGCTGCAGAAGAATGGGGGTGTGCTGTAGGGCATCGGGCAGGTAAGCGACTTTTAAATATTTATATTTGTGTGTATGTTATGTGTATTTTTTTGTGTATGTGTTTTGAGCCCCTTCAATGTAATTAGCCACCAACCACCACTATCTCCGAGTGAAAAGCCGAATTAACACATACCAGGAAAGACAAGCTTGAAACCACTACACAAAATAGGTTTCCAGATTGTCTTTGGGAGCAGTAAGCAGTTGATGTCCATTAAGGGGTGTAAAAATACCCTAGGACATCAGCAACAGCCTCAGCGACCCCTTTTTTGAGGAAGAAAGTGCGCTGGGCTAAGTGGAGGGTAAAGTGCCTATTAGGTAGGTCATGGCAAAAGGCCCTTCCCCTCTAAGGCCTACCCCCTCCTCACACAGTGAAATATATTTATTTACCATTTGGCAGGTCTGTTTGAGTTCCTAAGAGAGCCTGCGAGACCCTCTAGTCGGCGCACCCCTCCCACTCACTGTTACTTAGACAGTGACACTCTGATGGATGGGTTCTGAGCTAACTACTCTCAAGCAATGGGATGTCTTCTGGTAAACCTTTGTAAACCTTATTGACAGCTCCATGACCATGGAAACTGTGAGCAGCGCTGATGTACGTTCAATGGAAATAATGTTCTGCATCATACAAAATTATCCTGCTCTCTCTATTCCAATTAAAAAGTTATGACATGAATGCAAATACATAATTCAGAAGGGCACACGTTTTCTCCAGTTATTTAAAACACTTACAGCACTACTTAAACAGAAAACATGAGCAGCTGGATCAGCAGAAGGACCTGATATCTCCTGAAAGCTACCACCACCACACTGCTCTGTGCTATTTATGGAGTCAGCAGAATTGATTTTAAATTGACAGCTAACTTCAAAGCCACGATCTTGTGAAATGTAATCCTGAAATCTCTTCTGAAACCTCAAACTTTAGAGTTCGATTTGTCCTTGTGGTGTCAGCAATTTATGTACTCTGGTAACTGGTTCTAAGTTTCCATTCACTAATCCGCTTTCCCCAGGACAAATTAACAGAGTCTGTGTTGGGGACACAACGCGGTTGTCTGTAATCACAATTGTGCGCACTGTCCCCGTGGGCGCCAAGTACTCACTAAGGGCGTACGTGGCAAAAATTGAGACAGAGCACTAGATATGTACTTCGGCACCTGATGTCACTATCACTAAGGCAAGGGCAAATCCTTTTGCAGAACAGTCTGAGGATCATTGGACACTTAACTGTAGACAGCATCTAAAATCACTTAAATTGCCTTACTGAATTCCTCATTGACCTTAAGATCTAGTTGTACCCTACCCATTCCAAACTGTTTAACTCTGTTCCCAAGGCTAGCACACTTTAGATTCCCCTACCTTTAAGCAACCTCGCCACTGCCCTCTTGCTATGAATTTTATCAAGTATATCACTTCACTCCTGCTTTGTTTGATCACCAAGTCCATCTTAGTCTTGCTTATTTTTTTGCAAATTTATGAACTTTCCAATTCCCTACAGGGTCCTTAAAATCACAATATATCTCTTCCTATATCTTCAGCGAATGATGTAAACCAGATGGTATCATGGGGTAGTTTAAAAACAGTGTGACGTAAGTACAGACTTCTGGAGGATGGTAGAGGACACAGAGAATGTAGGGTAAGGAAAACAGTGTGCCAGCAAACAGGACATCATTGTTGTACAGGCCTCCCAGACAATTGTATAGCAGCCCTCTTGTTTCCTTGTGTATCTGGCCATATTATACCTTGTCTTCAGGCTTATCAAGTGATTCGTTTCCGTTTTCGGCCTCACAACTAATAAGTAAATTAAGTTCATTAAGTTCATTGGAAGTAAATCCACGTTACACTAAACCCTGGGCTGCTACCCTATGCGCCAATGACCAGATGTTTTGCATCTGTTTTTACTGGCACTCGTGATTTCCTTTCAGGAAACATCAGTCCATCACAATATACATATACCTCTGAAGACTACGTCCAATCAATCAGTGACATTCATATAAGTACCCAACGACTTCTGCTTATTCTATGTATAGAATCTAGAATATATTTTAAAAAACATACATCTTCAGCCAATTTAAGTTCTGAAGCTTTAAATACAGGGGCCCTGATTTACAAACAAGCCGTGCAACACAGTGAGACATGTTGCTGTGCTGCGTGGCAGGGAAATACAAGAATATGCCATACCTACTAAGATATGGCGGATTCTTGCTTTCTCCTTGTGCTGCCACACTGAGTGCAGCCTAGCGACAGTACAGGCCCCTGTGCACCTTTGTGTAAGGGTACCTGCATTACTACCAGGATTGTTTTTGTGCAAGAAGGGATACTGGCCAATGGATGCTTTTTTATTTTGCTCACTCAGTTCAATCTAGGTTTCCACCTGTTACCCCCAGTGGCTGAATCTAACAAGTAGCCTTGGGTCTGTCAGGGGGGGTTGGGGCCTCTGCAGCACTCAGAGCTGACAATGAAGCACCCCATATACCGTTAAATCTGTCAATATTTCTATTCTTTTCGAATGTATGTGAATTTTGGGGCTAATACACACAAAACTGTAATGAAATTTATATTGAGGCACATTGTGTTGACTATGGATACACGTGGAAATATGAATCTGCATCCTGCACACGTGTTCCTGTTGCAAAAAGGAAGGGAAGCTAAAATTAATATGTATGGAAAACAACAGAGAACAATACGCAAATGGCTGAACACAAAACAAGCTACACAAAACGTCCCTATTATTATGAACAAAGGCATATATAAAATAGCCATTGAAACCAAGCTATGTGTGCCAAAAAATAACAATCATGTATTATCATGTGGTGAAATGATAGCACTGCACATTAGGGCGGTACAATTCAGCGTAGAGTTAATACATTCTCAGAGACCGATCATTCACAGAGGGACAGCATGGGAACTGATGCTTATCGCAATGAACAATATTTGTTTTCATTTTAGGAATGGAAGGAGGGTGTGCATTCGCCCTTGGGCGCTGAACCAGAACATAATTAGTGATTCTCAAACTAAAACTAAATTCTGCCTAATCAATCGCATACTTTACTCACAAGAGAGAAATATACTGTTCAGCAAATTTGCGAAAGTGCAAAGCCGCGCTAAAGCACCAAAATCCAAATTTAAAGCCGTTCTTCCTAAAGGTATTACCTACTTGCCGAAATTTGGTTCCTGAGCAAGGATCTCCTCGGATCTGGGCAACAAAATTATAATATCAGTCAAGGCAGACAGGCGGAGGGAGAGCTCTGTATTTACATTGCAAGGTTTTTGATACTGTCATTCTTGCACATAAAGTGCACTGCAAGCCCGTAGGCAAATTGGGGAATAAAACATATCAAGCTGGTCCACACTGCTGACAGTGCATGAAGTATCTGTGAGGGATATTGTTTACAATGAAGGTCTTACAGCCTGCCAATTACTTACTAGTCCTTGCGGTCATTGTCTCTCTCTTTGCTGCCTCCTAATTGGCCAGAGAGTGCTGGGCATCACTTCCATTATTTTTCCGTGGAGCATGGACCAAGCACAGATTGCTTCGTCTTGATTAGTGTCCATCCGCTGCTCCTGCCATAATTGAGGCACTATTTCTTCTTCCCTTTCCATCCTACCTTGTCCGGTGTGCTTCTTCTGCCTCCCGCCCATCCTTTCCCCGTTTTGCATCTTCCCACTTCCAAACACCCACCCACTGCTTCTCTGTGTTGCTTCTTCTACTTCCACCTAAGCTTACTCTGTGTTGCTGCCCCATGTCCCTCAACACTACTCATCAACGTCGCATGCCCATACTCCCACTTCCTTCCCCCATCATTGCTTGCCTGTCCCACCCAAAAAAGGCACTATGATGAGGTGTCAGCACTGGCTGCATCATAGCGCTTTTTTTCAAACTCTGCTTTTAGTCATGCTGCACAGCCACACTGCTGTACAACATGACTAAAAGACACTGGCAAATCCACAAGCTCTTGCGTAGGCAAGACCTAGTGGCTTTGCCAGTGTTTGTTCTCTTTTAGCTATTGTTTCTTCACCCTCCTTCCACCCTTCTTCCCCCCTCGGAGCAAAAAGAGCCGAGTGGTAATGGCTGTCAACTTGTCTGGAATTAAAAAAAATCAATTTTAGTGAACTTAGTGAAGTGTAAAGCAACCACTGCTGCATAAAATATAATATGTATGGGATCTATGAGACCAGTATTATTACACAAGAGCACTGAATTGGCTGTTTGTGGCACACTTTAGCACCTAAATAATGTACAGAATTCATTTTGGTGCTGAACTGCACCACAGCAGCTGTTGTGGATGAGCACACTTGCTGATATTGAGCAGATAAGCATACCAACGAGAGCACTATTGTGACACACCCGCTACCTTGTGTGAGCTTTGTTGTTTCCACTCACACAAAGTGTGCATGGAACACTAAAACAAGGGCATTTGTACCAAACCTAGGAATACACAGCCGAAAGTCTGTAGAATTATCACAATCATAAATGGCACCTGGGAGGGATTCCTATCAAAGTGTCATTTCGATGGATTCAAGCTGATATTCTAAAGACCCACAGGCTCATAATTGTGGGGAAGTAGCACACATTTTCTATACCTTCTCATGTTTCCCCGCACATCCATGGCCCAGTTGATCAAGAGATAAGTGGTGCAGCGAACGTGGGAAAAAGTACCACAAGTCTCCTAAGTCTCAGTTTTTACAAGGCGTATGCGGTATATGAAGAGTATGCAAATAACTTTTTCTTGGAGATTGAAGAGAAACAAAAGTTTAAACAATCTCAAAACTTCTTTTCCTTGAAAATTGACAGCTTTGGTGCATTTTCTCATATTTTCTATACCTCTTACATCTGGGATGTCGTGATGAAAGTTTAGAAATGCGTGGTAGTGTGTGAAATTGAGGGATACCCATACCGAATAGGGGTCTGGGAGAATACGTAAATGTTTGTCATGTGCACGAAACATAACAAAATATATTGTAACATTCTGTAAATATCTTAAGGAGGCAATAGCATGAAATCTGCAGTCGGAAGGTTTGATGAGGTTTGCAAACAATGGTAATTAGCACCTTTTACCTAGTCTGCAGAGACATAAAATCTCAATATATTTACACGCAAATGGGATGTGATCATGAGTGAACTTAAACATTGTAACACAATTAGATTGCCACTATAAGGTCCAAGGGACATATATCACATTTGCTTTCACCGCCAGTTATTATGATTTTATACTGATCCTAACTTGTATCTCTGTCTTATGCTCTGTTCTTTTGCCACTCTGTTAGTTTCCATAAATGTTCTTACTGAAGTACAACAGTTATAAATCTTAAGTCATGTGACTATTTAAAGACAACACCATTATCAGTCACTGCCAACTAGGCACATTTTTGGTAAAGTAAGGGAATCTCAAGATACCATTAAAAATCAACACCAGGCGCAGTGATGTAATGTAGGGAGGAGGTTGAAACTGAACTTGGCTTCTGAGTTTAGTATAGTCTGAAATCTTCTGGTCAGTTGGGCGCTGGTCCCAGCATAGAAAGCCTTGCTTAGTCAAGCTTTCTGGTGATAAGGACGTGGGTGGTGGTTCTGCGTGTTGGTGGGGAGCCATTTGAAGATCTTCTTAAGCATCTTGAGTGTATGGAACCACGAGACAGAGAGAGCACTCACCTGCCCAGGCACGTTGATTTGGTAGTTAATTACTATTCCAATGTTCTTTGCGTGGGTTGCAGAGCGGAGTGTGGGTCCAAGTTCAGCAGGCCAACAGGTGGAGTCCCAGAGCAAGGTGTCTTTTCTGAAGATTACTACTTCCATTTTCATCCATCTGGCAACTTCAGTCATTCAGATGGAGAAATTAGTCCAGATGTTTGGCGTCTTTTTGGAGAGGGAGAGTATGAGTTGGGTGTCGTCAGCATGAGATTTGATGTTCATTCGGGTGGGCACTGATGATGCGGGTGAGGGGGGTCATGTAGATATTAAACAGAGTGGGGCTGATTTAGCTTCCTTGTGGAGCTCCATAGGTGAGGTTGACGGTGTCAGAGGTGAAAGTGGCCAGGCTAATCAATTAGGTCTTGCCTGTTAATAAAGAGCAAATACAGAAAAGAGCAGGACCTTGGATGGCGTCTTCGTGTAGTAGTTTGATAACGGTGGGGTGGGGTGTTGAACACTGTAGAAAGAAAAGGGGTAGTTGGATGCAGAGTCCCTGAGAGGAAGTTACGCTGCATTATGCAAGTGGTCAACTCCAGGGTTCACATCGAAACAACTCCAGGGTTCACATCGAGTACTTCCCTCTAAGTGCTTTCTATATGTAAAGTGCTGTTGCTTAATGAATACACACAGAATTGAACTAGCAGAAAATCCCATTACTGTGCGTGTGCACCGCTGCTTCTCGGCTGTTTCTAATGTTCATGTGAAGCCATAACTGCGATCATTGGACACTAGTGAAAATGTATCTTCGTTTCTGCACGGTGAGCACAGAAATGAGCAACTCTACCTCACTTCGAGAAGCCTTAGTGCAGGTACATATTTGTGCACAACATGTGTAGTTCTGCTTGTGAATGTACTGTGGATACCTGTGCACATAAACCTCTGCATTATACGTATGATACTGGCCTCTCCCTCTGCACTGAAGACATTAGGAACATGCTGCCCTATCCATCTGTGTACTTTCTAAGAACAGTATCAGTGCATATACCGTAAGACCTGGACATGCAAGAAACCGGTATGTGTGTGTAACTGTGCTTCTTCCCTGAAGAGATTGCACATAGGCAGTCCTGATGCTGCTCACGCAGCTTACCCTGCCTGTGTATTGATTGAAGGCACAAGTTCTACTTGTTTATTGATGAGGCCACTGTTGCTCATTCTCTCAAAGACAGTCATATGTTCATGAAACAAGAGTTTTCACATAAGTAAACATGTGAAAAATTGACTTCTAAAGTAGGAAGCATTAACCATTTACTAGACATGTTTGCATACTTTCAAAAATCAAAGTGTGGTAGGGACCAACAGAGTCGATTTCCATCCTGTAACTGTGGCCATTTATCTGGAAGGATGCACTACTTCATGGTTTTGGTCGTCTACTCAATAATGATTCAATCTTACTAAGCTATGAATAAAGAACAGCTGCCTAATGAAATATTAAACTCATGACTGAACGTAAACTTGCTAATTCACTTTTAAACCCCCAGCCAGAGCTATGAAAGCCACATAAATGGACTGGAGGTATATTTTAGCCCCAAAACAATGAATTCTGGAGGCAGGTACTTCACTGGATTGCAGAGATCCAAATAATTGAGTTCCTTCTCAAAACTGAATGTCGGTTTTTGGACCAGAACATGTTTCCATCTATGATAAAAGAAGGTATTTGTTTATATTTCATTCCCCTGTGACTACAAGACCAAAAACCTTCTATCAGCCACAGCCATCCTTTGGGGCTGAGGGGCCATGCCCCCCACCTTTTACCCCTCAAGAGGAGTGTCTGTCACGCTGAACAAAGGTCAGCCTGACAGATACTCTTCATTTTCAGGTCAGGCAGCCAAGAGCTAGACATGCGCTATTTGTGCCTGAGCTGAACTTTGCTGGGCTGAAGAAGTCATAGCTCTGTGGGCGTGACCTCTTCAGCCTAGTGAAGGTGTCTCGAGGTCCTCTCCCTCTCATGATGTGTGGAAGGTCACAGATTGCTTCAGATCTGGGCACTTCAGTTTTAAGCCCTGAAGCACCCAGGGTAGAGTGTCAAATCAGTGACACCTCGTCACAGAGTGGGGTGAGTTGTGGTCAGTAGTCTCAGTGACCCCACCCCTCTCTGTGACAAGTTGGGACTGCTGCCTTCCCTCATTATCTGACCTTAGATTAGCCAGTGAGGGAAGGCAGCAGTCCCAATCCTTCTGGGACCTCTGAGGCAGAGCTGAAGGTAATTGTGTGTGTGTTTTATTTGTTTTTTAAATTAATTTTTGGTGCATGCATGCATACATGTACGTTTGAATATTTGATAATGAGTGTTGTAAATGGATGTGTGCATGCATGTGTGAATGAATGAGTGTGAGTGTGAGTGTGCATGTTTGCCTGTGTGTCCTGCCTGCCCACCTCCCTCCTAAAATTACCAGCTGCCACTACCTTCTATAGATGAACAAATTCTGACACACCTGAAGTCAATGAATAATTAGAAAGTTTAAAAAGTCTTCTTTAATAATAAAAAGGCAACGTACAGCCTCTGATATTGACAAGTGGATTCAATTAAATTTGGTGTGAGGCTGAAACGTATAGGGATAAATTATTAGTAGATAACAAAGAATACTTTTGATTTGAATAGTATATGCTGTTGCAATTGTCCTTTATATGAACTTTATAATGTATCTATGTGTGTATGAAGTGTGTCTTGCCTGAGAGTTCAGACGTCCAAAATATGGTACATGACAACAGTGATTGAAAAAAAGGTTGCATGATTCTCAAGGGCTGATCTTTTTGGCGTGTATTTTTCAAGTTGGCAGTACAAGAATGTATTACTAAATTAATACATGGGTTCAGGTGGGTGCGAGAAAAGGACACTGTTGCTCATCCACTGACCACTTATCTACCGCCCACAACACCCAAAGATGTTACTTAGTCCCGTCTTTACCGTAGCTCCCTCTCCATGTATTCAGCCTCTTGCTTGTCATAGGCTTCTTAAATGTTCTCATTCTTTGCTGCTGGCTACTTTTAATTTCACCCCACTTTCAACACTTAACATCCAGATTTCACTTTCTTACACAAAGTGGTCGTCAACTTGGTTCCCTCCATGTTTCCATAATGCTCTAAAACTATAACATGCCACCTTCCCAAAATGCTGTTTTTCATACGCTCTGAGCGGTTCATGCCTTATGTCCCTATTGGAGAGGATAACCTGTAAATGCAAGTGAAATGCAAGAAACCAATAACAGCTAACCTGTCTCTGAACACGGACTAGAGTTTTCCATGATCAGCCAGACGCCTGCAGCCAACTCAACAAATACCTATCCCAACCTCAAGTCAAAAATCCTTAAACACTCACAAACGTCACAGTCCTATAGGGAAATAGCTTGTACCATCACAAGCCTTTCTCTTCCTTTTGTATATTTCTGTTCAGTTTCAACTTTCGATAGAAAAGTGTACCCCAGAGATGTGATTATGAGCTGCACACCTGGTTTTGAAGTTTACTCTGTATTCGCCACTTCTGAATCTGAGTGTGGGCCTTCTCTGCAAATTATTGGCAGTCACAAGGGTACTTGATATTTCATTTTTTACAATTTAGCAATTGTTTTCTCCAGTGCCACATTTTTTGAGGGGAAATCGATTGTAGTCCCTATTAAGCTAGCCAGTGTTCTAACTCTTTCGCCATTGCTGTGGTGTATGCTGCTTTGCAGACTTCATTGCAGTAGACATCCCAGCTTACCACTGAGTCAAGACATTTTAAACAACAAACCACGTAATTAGCTTGACTGTAGTGTGACCAAATCTATGTGCAGGTAACACCACTGTCATACCATTGAAGGACGGAGCTTAGCCAAATGTAACTCCATCTGCCTTTCATTGTAAACTGGAGTATTTCCCTAGGAGCATTCCGGTCATCTGGTGAGTGGCACGTCTTTATGGTTGAGTAAAGTAAAGTTGCATTTTTTCACACTGTGTGTCAAGTTGCTAACCTGCGATCTTTGACTTCTGGATCCATATCAAAGGCTTAAACATGCAGAAGTTTGAAATTTAAGTGTATGTCTCTTCATCATATATACATTTAGTTCACCCTTTTTCTTGGACTTCTCAAGGGGAGGCAGACTAAACTCGTACAATCTAGATGCAGGAGTTTCATTCAGCTCGGCTAGTCTGAAACCAATAGTGAGACTATAAAAGACATTATACTGTGTTTTACTCATTAGAATGTCAGTGTGCAGAATGTCGTGTTTGTGGAATTAGAAATGTAGTTCTCCAAAGAACACAATTTCCAAGCATTTGTTATGACATTCGCATCTGAGTGAAATAGAGCAAACCAGTTTAATGGAATAGCCTGGCCTAGACGGGCAGCATTTGTAATGAGCCATGTGGCCAACATCCACCAGTGGCACTTGCCGCTTGCTATATTTGGATCCGGATTGCGTTGGTTCTGAAATGGGGTGGTTGCTAGCTTGTTGGATTTGAGTGAAAGGGCCAATAAGGTTAGAAGGCACTCTGCCCAAGACAGTGGCTTCCCTTTTAATTTAATACTCATAATTGGCAAGAGCTCCTCTTGCCACACAGTGGATGACCCCAGCAATCCGTAAGAAGACGTGTGGCTACTGAGTAGCTTCAACCTAGTTATTGCTTCAGTCCAGCGTAGGCATTTTAAGGTCACCCAGAACTACACATGGAGTAACCTTATGCATCCAACTATCTGTCTGATTCTAGCAGTCTAGGAATGCATGTTTGTCTGTTAAAACGTTTTACAGCACACTGTTCTGATATTGCTTCAGTGTATGTTTCCATACGAAGCAACGCACTTTGTGTTGCATGGCATCAGTGTGTTTACGGTTTTGTAAACAAACCATGCGTTTCCAAAATAATATATTTTTATCACGCAGTGTGAGGTGTACTGTCTTAGAACACGAGAATGCCCTACTCGTGTGTAGGGCATTCTCTGAAATGTTACTATGCATGGACTGCAGATCCACCCTGGTATTTTACGGGTTTGTGGAACAGACCACATTGCTATGTTGAGCAGCTCCGCCCTCTCTAATCCATTACGCATTAAAAACTCTTTAAGTAATAACGAGAGCTCAAAATAACGTCCTCCAATTCTTTTGATACCCAAAGCGTTTTAATAGTTCAATGTTACCTTCAACTGTGGAATGTGAAGCACTATATGCGTTTAATAAAATACACCTGTTTGTGTACCATGTTAATATCAGCACTCTTTACAGAAGTTTCCATTTTTTAAATATATACGTGAAAGTATATTCTATATTTAGTTATTCTGATGCTATTGGGCTTTAATTATCTGTGGATCGTAGCATTCAGCTTCTAAATGGTGATTGGCTGTTTTTTTCTTTTCTATTGTCCCTAAATTGAAGATATCAGCATGTGTGCTGTATAAATCACTCTAACCTAACATTAAACAGGGAGGATCTTCAATGACTGTTGCTAGCTATGTGGTACAACGGTGTTTTAGCTGTTTGAGTCAGAGAGGGCAATTCAATCAAATCATAGCTACAAATAGCCTTCCTCTGCCTTATTATGTGACTTTCGAATTGCCATGCTTTGTTCTTGTTTGTTTTGCTAAGCATGTTTCTGATCTTACCATAGCAGCCTTTGAAACGTAACCCTACTAAAGATGGTGGCCTGGACAGCATGGGAGAAAGACATATTCAGCTTTCACTTTTGTTTACACTGTTTCAAATAGCAGACCAGAGATGTTGTCTAGTGATGTGGTTGTGTAAAACCCCCTAGGCAGGAAAGAGCAGGTGCCTTACAAAGCATGCGGAACAATGTTGCAAAGATTAATTTTTCAAAATAATGTTTGTTGATTCAAAATTGATCCATCCCGTCAAACTATGTCCTCTCCTTAGCTTTCTGGGTTATAAATTGTACAGTCAGGATCACCCATAATTTTATAACTCTAATCATGGAGACTCTTGATCGCAAAATAATATTTTGAAGAAATACATTCTTAATTAGTATTCTTAGTTATTCTTCAAAAACCTTAAAGGAAAAGTCACCTGGTACTTCATTTTATACAAATAGACTGCACCAGCCAACATGACCTCTTCTTTCTTTATGATTTGAAAAATGTTGGTTCTGGGGTGGAGTAATCACATTTAATTTGATGTTACATCACTTCAAATCCTGGCATTCCACATGCCTTATTAGGCTATTGTAATGCTTGTAGGAGGACCTCTGACACAGCATCTTTCAGAAGGCTGATCCCTTCCATTAAACAGGTGTAAGAGAGGCAGAATAACAGGAAGGGCAACGGACACTAAAATGTCACGTTGGTGACACTACTGTGTAGTGAATCCTAGTTCGTTTTAATGGGATAACAAGAGTTAGCTTAGCCTCTGGCTTGCAGACGCGTGTCCCCGTCACCTAGAGACTTTTAACCTACTTAGCTTGCTCTGTCTTAGCCCATTAAATTATTTATTTCTTCTAAGATGGCTGCCTTGTTTATAGTTAGGCCACTTGTTATGCTTTGCATTATCAGTGCCACCGCGCTAAGGCGTCAAGTTCAAGCAACAAAGACAAACAAACAGTAGGTGTTCACACTTCGGGATTTTCCCTCTCTATACTTTCGAGGGACTGTTTATATTAATTGCCGTCCCAAGCATGTCTGTTATCTATTGTTTGGGAACACCCCTACGTCAGGGATCCTAGTAGATCTGTATAAATACATCGCACTTTAGACAGATAATCAGAGAGATTCCGACCAGAGGGCATCGCCACCATCGCTGATACCGATGCTGCAGTAGTCTTGACGCTGACCCAGTCTTTGTGTCCCTGCGGAGTCTGAGATAGAGACCTCATTCCAAGGTAACAAGGGTTGGGGGCTCCTCTCATGGACATGACATTAGCAGATTTGGTTTAGCAAACCCAGCTCTCCTTTAGGTAGGAGGTTAGGCCTCTCTCATAAGGGTATTAGGGCATATTACATTGCGTATGTCTTTTCTATGCATTGCAAGATGGTGGGGGTCTTTGTAATAATGACTCTCGTCTTCACAATTCTGTTCCTTGCATTATTCAATATCCTGATCATTGCAGCCCATGCAACTTATCGCAAATTGCAGTTGTGTTAAATAAAAACTATTGAAACTCTACTGCATCTTTGTCATTGCCTGTGTTTGTATGAGACATGATATATCTGTGAGAAAGGGGTAATCTCCGTTTAACCACAACACTCCCTGAGATGTCTTATTCTCGAGTCCATGCGTACAAGCTGCCACAAATCACCTTTTACTATTGTGTTTCTGGTGAGGTGCTGCTAGTGAGTCGGTAAGGTTGGGATAACAGTTGCGACTTGTAGTAGGATAGGCATAGTCGCCTACAAGCAAAAGTACTGTCATCCTTTAACCAGCAGTCTTGCCTAAAGTAAGAGTCCAAACTACGACAACTGCCCTCTCCACCAACCACACATAAAATGTGTGGTGAATTACTTCTATGATATCCTAGGGAGCTTCTCTAGCAGTTAATAGAAACATATGGATGTCAGGGAAACCACCACTGATCAGGAGCAGATTACCACCAAGGTTAAACACAATTTTGTCCTCTACGGGGCTAACATTTTTAGGTTTAGTGCACAAGCACTCAGGCCTTTTGTAATCTATCTGTGGGCTTTTAACCATGCTCACCGCAGGCTCTTCACTATCACTTGTTCAGGGGCTTGCCTTTGAAAAATCCTTTGTTATCATTGGTAAATGCTTTACTTTTGTCCCTCCTTGGGGCAGTTTTGTTACCACCTTCCACACTGTTACATGGATAAATGCACGTTTGCTGATACTTTTGACTGTGAGCGAACTTCTTTTTCCTTTTGTGTCTCTCCTTCACTCTCATGCTCATGGCCTCCGGGGCACTTTGAATCGGCTTGCATATGTCAACTGTTTTACTTTTCATTTTCAATTTACGTGGCAAGAAAAGTCCACTTAGGAATTTACAACGCTAATACCTCTAACTCGAGCAAATGCGAAACCCATTGCATTGCAAATGCTTGTTCTTTCTGATGCCTTGTCTTTAAAAGCTTGCATAAAATGAGGATTTCAGTTTTTCTTCCAGGGTGAAATCTCCTTGCCGTGTCCTCGACACTTGACAGTTATAATAACCCTGGTAATGTATTTTTCTTGCCATTGTTTTCCTGGAGAACTGCTTGCTAACATTTTCATAACACATTTTGTAAGCGCAGCAATATACTGAGGTTTATGTGAAATCATTTTGATGCATTCCCATAGTGCTGGAAAACTGTTATCTTACTAAGTGCCTGGTTAATGTGTCAACATACTTTAGCACCATCTACTTGTACAATATTGCTTTCATGAAGCATAGTCTTGCATCGGGATTGCTGCCTGCAATTCCGTGTCTATTAATACCATATGAATGTGCTAGAAACAAGCTGAGAGCCACAGAAGTCCAAAGCATGGCATTCAGCTCATTCAAATGCATCTGTACATATTGTGCAATTGCCTTTGCGCCTTCTAGATATTCTTCCTAGATTCCTAAATGAATTCCTAGAATTAGCTTTGTACATATAAACTTATTTCCAGAAGAGCGTAAAACAAGGGATTTTAGCTTACACTCAGGCCTTGATTGCAGTGCTTGGCTAATTTCAGATCTATAAGCACAAGGTATCGGAATTTGGAGTTGGTGATAATTATTACACCTTCGCAGTTTTCCCTGATAATTTCCTGCAGGTCAAAGCTGCTGAAATGTATTGTGGGAAGAGACCTGTAAAAAAAGGCAAAACGTGGAATTTGTTATGTTAAATACTAATTCCGCGTTTTATTTCTCATTTGCAAGTCAAAAAGTCAGAGTAAGAGATATTTATCACACGTGGTAAATAACTCACTCAGAAGTAATGGTATTTGCATGTGTTGTAGCGCACCAATTCTGCTTGACTTGAAATGAGGGCCTCAGAAGGGACTCACAATGCTTTATAGGCTTTAGCTAAATTGTCAGTTGTACAACACACATCACTGGTACTCAGATATGTTGCAGGATATTGAAATATCATATTCATCTATGCAATACCAACCACAGGTAGAACCCTCACTGATATAATTCCAACTATTTAAGATGTATTTTATTTACTTTTAATACAGTATTGATCCACCCAAACAAGGGTGTTAGTGTGGCTTACTTAACAATATCAGTAGAGAAATTGGATTCTCTTTATAAAGCAGTGAAAAGTAGAATAAACGGAACGCAGGCAGAGAAGAGATGCAAGAGGTTTAAGGGTGGAAAAGTAGGGGAAAGGGCTAAAATAATTATATAAAGGTTCTAGTTAGGACCACAAGGGTAAAGAATAATTACACCAACAATATATATGAGGATACTTGTGATTAGTTGCCAAAGTTCACTCTGACAAGTTCCCCTCACCTTCAAAGAAACAGTAGTTCTTCCCTAATAAAAAAAGCCGGGGATGATCCCTCCATCCTAAAGAACCATTGTACAATCTCTCATCTCCCTTGATTAGCTAAGATTCTGGAGGCCCAAATCGCCTTTCTCAAAGCCTCCTCTTTATTGGTTCCCTATCAGACAGGCTTAACATTGTGCCCACTCTACAGAATCCGTCATGCTTTCAGTAGTTGACAACATGCAAGGAGGATAAAGGTCAGGCTCAGGCATTGATCCTTTTGGACCCATCGGCGACCTTCGACACAGTGAATCATGACATCCTCTTTGACTGTGACGAGGCCGTCTGTCTGTAAGGTTGTACATTAGATTGGATAAAGTCCTGCTTATGGGACCGATTGCAGTTGGTTTGTCGTTTCCCTCTTTGCTCAACCAAGGCCAATCTTAGCTCTGGAGTACCTCAGGGATCCTCTTTATCCCCCATCTTATTCAATCTGTACATCCACCTGTTGGTAAATGCCCTAGAAGGAGGAAAGTAAGAATATTTAACTATGCCGATGATATGTAGCTATTGTTCAACCTTGAGGATACCCCTGATTCTATAAAGTTCCTCCAGAACACTATAATCTTTATCTGGAACTGGATGAACTGACATCAATTGAAACTGAACTCAGATAAAACTGAGGAGGAGATGGTTAAAAACAAATTGCACTGCTGGAGCCTTCATTCTGGCCTCTGGAGTTGGGTCCTAACCCTATTTAAAAAAATGGCTAAGAGCCTTAGCGTTCTTATCGATGAAGATCTTTCAATGAAGCCTAGGTTTGGAACAGTAACTTCTGCCGGCTTCTTTCAGCTCTGAAAAATGAAAAAAAATCAGGAAATGTTTCTGTCAAGGCCATTATTCAGATTGTAATCGCTCTTGTGATGTCACATATCGACTACGCCAATGCTCTTTACTTAGGTCACCTAAGGGCCTGAATCAAAGATTGCAGCTCATTCAAAACCAAGTGGCCAGATTGGTTTATCAACAACCTAGATATTGTCACAAAAATTCTCTGCTAAAGGAACTGCACTGGCTCCCAGTTGCTCAGAGAAGTTTCTTCAAAACAGGATGTGATCTTTAAAATCTACCATGGAATAAGCCCCACTTTTGTGGGTTCGAGAATACGGAATCACATCCCCAGGTGCAATCTCAGATTGGCACACCGCAGTCTTTTAGAGGTTACCAAATTCAATAGGAAAAGATTGGGGGGAGGTAGGTTTGGGCTGCTACCTCCTGGTGTTTGGAACTCCTTTCTGGACAACATTAGAGCGACCACCTCATTCGAGCATTTCACAACTCTGTTAAAAACATAGCATTTTAACAAAGCCTATGATTAGTTTTCTTTCTTACGTTGCTGCTGGTGCTCTCAACACCAAGAAACCAGTCGGTGAATGTGCACTTTACAAGTCCCTCATAACATAACAAGGTGGTGATTGAATATTTTTCAGTTTTCTCCAAAATCTAAACAAATCTTTGACACCTGAATCTGAACAGTGTTCCATGGATTTGGGGATACTCGTAAAGATGCTTGATCAGTTGTTTGAGACTGGTTAGGAATGAGGAACCAATCAACAGCACTTTCCCATAAACCTATTTCTGTTTCTAGGATGTATAGAAGCCTTTCATGACCAATTGTATCTAAAGTGGATGAGAGATCCAGAAAGACTCGGAGACTAGTCTCATCCAAGTGCAATATGCAGAGAAAGTCATCAACTATTTTCTCATTAATATTACTGTGGCAAGGTTCTGTGAATCTTATGAACAGTCTTTTTACTTCTATAACAAATCAGTACATCCAATGTAGTACAGATTAAGTCAGTATTTGCAAACCAGTTGCTGTGAAAACACAATGACTCCCTTGTGACCTCGGGCTATGTACATCAGGCACCATCCTAATGAAATCGAATAGATTTCCCACCTGGCTTAGGTGCCTACGCTAGGCGATCAGGAACACCATTTCTAACACATTGCTAGTCAATGTAGTCTTGGAAGGTGTTCTTTTGCCTGAACATTATTTACTTGTCTGCTCTTTTTCTCCTCCTCAGGTGTCACACAAGTATGGTTTGTGGGCAGAGCTATGTGGTACAAAGTAGAGGTGAGCTCACAAATTGTCTGCATCTCAGTAATCAATGGTATGCAGCTTTATGCATGAACTGAAGAGGTGGGGTGGGTCTATTGAGGATTGTTACTTGTGCCACTGCCTTTCTGGTGTTTGAGGAATGGGTGCCCAGAATATTTCATGAAATGTTGTAATATTGGTGATTCTGTAGCTGTCTCCTTTCAGCATACTCATAGCTGTTTGATTTGTAGTCTCTGCTCGCAACATTACTTTATTTTTTGCTTTGCATTCAATGCTTGCTTTCTCATCAATAACAAGAAATCTGGGTGCTTTCTGATTCTATTCCTTCCTTCTGTCAGGCTTCCACCTCCAAGTCTTTCTCTCTCTATGTTCTTTTATTCTCCAGGTTTATGCTTTTCACATTCCCCACTAAACATACATTATGAATATCTGTTTCAGAGTTCACTTATTGTTTTAGACTGATAAAGGTGGTAATTGACTGTGCCGTGAAGTCTGCTAATCATGCCCTGGCCAGTGCTCTGAATAAAAGGGAAATGGTAAAGTGGTACAATTATAATTGGCAGTGACAGACTCCTGTAAGTCCTTAGTAGATAATAGGGCAAGGGGGATTCAAACTACCTATAAGTCCCTACTAAATAATAGGGCAGGGAAGTTTAGAAGGACATGTACATTTCCTGCACTGGAGTATGCAGTGCTAAATTGGCTGCTGTCCTGACTTGCAGATTGTCTTTAACCGTTTCTGTGCCTTGGACGAGGTGACCTCGTCCAAGGCTACAGTTCCCGTGTGCCTTGGACGAGGTCACCTCGTCCAAAGCACGGGAACTTGGGGGAGCGCTAGCGCGCCCCCCCTGTGCACCCCACTCCCCCCCCAAGGCGGGGATGGAAGAGGAAGACCTTCCCCTTCCACCCCGACCCTCACCCACCCCCCCTGTGACGTCAGCGCACGAGCGCGCGCTGATTTGTCACAGGGGCCTCCCCCTGTGACAGCATTTCTCTTTCAATCACGTGGGGGATGCCCGGAGGGGCTTCAAAGGGAAGGAAATGTATTTCCTTCCCTTTGAAGTCTCTCCCAGGGTTTCAAAAGCCGGATTGCTTGCAATCTGGCTTTTGAAACCCCACTAGACACCAGGGATTTTTTTTTGCAGAAAGTGACAAAAGGGAGCGACCCCTTGGGCAAGGGCCGCTCCCAGGGGGGGGGGGCAGAAACCTCTAGGCACCAAGGATCTTTTTTTTTTTTTTTTATTTTTTTTATTTTTTAGGTGGGTCACTCCCCTAGGGGGCAAATTATATTTAGGCCATTTCTGCCCCCCTTTGATGAGGCCAATCTGCCCCCAAGGAGGGCAGAAACCACTAGACACCAGGGAGTTTTTTTTCTTTACATGAATTTCACGCAAGGGGAGCGACCCCTTAGGCAAGGGTCGCTCCCTGGGGGGGAGGGAATTATTTTAGGCCATTTCTGCCCCCCCCTGGCTATTATTAGGCCGATCTGCCCCCAGGGGGGTCAGAAACCTCTAGGCGCCAGGGCAATTTTTTTTTGGTGTTTGTTTGTTTTTTTAGAGATGGGGAGCGACCCATTAGGCAAGGGTCGCTCCCCTGGGGGGCAAATTGTATTTAGACCATTTCTGCCCCCCTTGGGGTTAGAAACCACTAGGCACCGGGGATTTTTTTTTTTGGCGCCAATGTCACGTAGGGGGAGCGATTTCGTAGGGAAGGGTCGCTCCCGGGCAGGGGAGGTTTGGGGGGGTTGCGGGGGTCAAATTTATTTTAGGGCATTTCTGCCCACCCCCGGGGCCGGCTGAGCTAGAGGGCAAAATCCACAGGTAGGCACTTTGCAAAAAACACCTCGGTTTTCTGTGAAAAAATATGTTGTGTTTTGGGCCATTTCCTTTCGTGGGCGCTAGGCCTACCCACAGAAGTGAGGTACCATTTTTATCGTGAGACTTAGGGGAACGCTGGGTGGAAGGAAATTCGTGGCTCCTCTCAGATTCCAGAACTTTCTGTCACCGAAATGAGAGGAAAAAGTGTTTATTTGGCCAAATTTTGATGTTTGCAAAGGATTCTGGGTAACATAACCTGGTCAGAGCCCCGCAAGTCACCCCATCTTGGATTCCCCTGGGTTTCTAGTTTTCAAAAATGCGCTGTTTTGCCAGGTTTCCCCAGGTGCCGGCTGAGCTACAGGCCAAAATCCACAGGTAGGCACTGTTTTCTATGAAAAAATGTGGTGTCCACGTTGTGTTTTGGGCCATTTCCTTTCGTGGGCGCTAGTCCTACCCACACAAGTGAGGTATCATTTTTATCGGGAGACTTGGGGGAACGCTGGGTGGAAGGAAATTTGTGGCTCCTCTCTGATTCCAGAACTTTCTGTCACCAAAATGGGACGAAAATGTGTGTTTTTGGCCAAATTTTGAGGTTTGGAAAGGATTCTGGGTAACAAAACCTGGTCAGAGCCCCACAAGTCACCCCATCTTGGATTCCCCTAGGTCTCTAGTTTTCAAACATGCACTGGTTTGCTAGGTTTTCCTAGGTGCCGGCTGAGCTAGAGGCCAAAATCTACAGGTAGGCACTCTGCAAAAAACACCTCTGTTTTCTTTAAAAAAAATGGGATGTGTCCACGTTACGTTTTGGGGCATTTCCTGTTGAGGGCGCTAGGCCTACCCACACAAGTGAGGTATAATTTTTATCGGGAGACTTGGGGAAACATAGATTAGCAAAACAAGTGTTATTGCCCCTTGTCTTTCTCTAATTTTTTTTCCTTCCAAATATAGGAGAGTGTGTAAAAAAGACATCAATTTGAGAAAGGCCCTGTAATTCACATGCTAGTATGGTCACCCCGGAATTCAGAGATGTGCAAATAACCACTGCTCCTCAACACCTTATCTTGTGCCTTTTTTGGAAATACAAAGGTTTTCTTGATAGCTATTTTTTACTCTTTATATTTCAGCAAATGAATTGCTATATACCCGGTATAGAATGAAAACACCACTGCAGGGTGCAGCTCATTTATTGGCTCTTGATGAACCTACAAGCCCTATATATCCCCGCAACCAAAGGAGTCCAGCAGACGTAACGGTACATTGCTTTAGATAATCTGACATTGCAGGAAAAAGTTACAGAGTAAAACGTAGAGAAAAACTGATGTTTTTTTCACCTCAATTTCAGTATTTTTCTTTTGCAGTTGTTATTTTCTGTAGGAAACCCTTGTAGGATCTACACAAATGACCCCTTGCTGAATTCAGAATTTTGTCTACTTTTCAGAAATGTTTAGGTTTCTGGGATCCAGCATTGGTTTCATGCCTATTTCTGTTACTTACTGGAAGGAGGCTGAAAGCACAAACAATTGTATAAATGGGGTATGTCCCAGTAAAATGCCATATTTGTGTTGAAAAATTGGGTTTTCTGAAGCTGGTGAGTTTAGCACCGCAAACCCTTTGTTGATGCCATTTTCAGGGGAAAAACCACAAGCCTTCTTCTGCAGCCACTTTTTCCCATTTTTTGAAAAAAACGAAATTTTCACTGTATTTTGGCTAATTTCTTGGCCTCCTTCAGGGGAACCCACAAAGTCTGGGTACCTCTAGAATCCCTAGGATGTTGTTAAAAAAGGACGCAAATTTGGCTGGTTAGCTTATGTGGACAAAAAGTTATGAGGGCATAAGCGCGAACTGCCCCAAATAGGCAAAAAAAAGGCCTGGCACAGGAGGGGGAAAAGGCCTGGCAGCGAAGGGGTAAAAAAAGTAAAATGTGTGCAAATTGATTGTTGGAATTAAAATTACTTCTAAAATAATACTGTACCTTACTTTTACATGTAAGTCACCCCTAAGGTCTCCCCTAGATCCCCCATGGGTGGGGTGCTAAGTAACTATAAGCAGGGACATTATAAAATATGTTTTATAGGCCTCAGTGAGGGAATAACTGCCCCTTTAATTTTTCCTCATTTTAGATATCGAGGCCCTGATTTATACTTTTTGGTGCAAAACTGCACCAACTCAGTTTTGCACCAAAACATTTAGCACCTGCTTGCACCATTTTTGTACACCAGCCGGGCACCATATTTATGGAATCGTGCATGCCGGTGTATAGGGTAGACTAGCAGCAAAAAAAAATACTTCAGTGGGGTTGGGCTGGCAGTATAGAAGAAGGGGGTTTTGCACCAATAAATCATGTTAGGCAGGTAAGAGTAAACAAAACATGACTCTAGCCTGCCTAGAGTCATTTTCTGATGCAAAACTATCCATACCACATGACTCCTGTCTTAGAAAAGACAGGACTCATGCCCACCACCCTAATGGCCAGCACAGGGCACCAGGGTCCCCTGGGCATGCAATGTAGGGGGCCCATTTCAGGGCCCCCAGAGGCACTTTAAAAAATAAAATAAAATAAAATACTTACCTATACTTACCTGGGATGGGGTCCCCCATCCTCTGCTGTCCCTCTCGTGCAGGTGGGGGTGTCACTGGGGCCTGGGGAGGGCACCTGTGGGCTTATTCCATGGTGTTCCACCATGGAAATAGGCCCACTGGTATCCTAACGCCTGCCCTGACCCAAGCTTTGCACCAATTTTCTATCCCTCCTGTGCACCATTTTTGCATGGGAGTATAAATATGGCGTTAAGGCCAGAGAGTCATATTTTGTACGGGAACGCCTACCTTGCATCTCATTAAGGCAAGGTAGGTTTCCACTTCCAAAAAATGACTTTAACTCCATAAATTCGGTGCTAGACGGGTTTAGCACCAAAGTATAAATATGGAGTTAGTTTTGCACTGAATTAGAGTAAACAAATGACGCTAATTCAGTGCAAACAGAGTATAATTATGCCCCTTAGCTCCATAGGATAACATGGGAATATTTCATATAAGTATTGGTAGGAAGGAGCTAGAAAGGACTCAAACGATTGGTAGTGTTAAATCCAGCAACTTGCCACTGTTGAATTTATCAAGCCAAAATCCAGTCTGCTAGTGGCCTCTCCTGATGGATCAGCCTTAACCTTAGCAGGATTACCCAGTCTGCTTAGATGAGGTGATAAGTGGCCTGCACTGACTCAATGGAGCATATCGGATAGGGGAAGGTCTACAGTTGCAGAGGACAGGCCAAGAAGGGGGCTAGGTAATTCAAATTGGGCTCCAAAAGGAGCAGGAGTGAAAGGAATGCCAGCCAGGCCTGCCTCTCAACCTGTACCCCACAGATAGAGAGCAGGCCCAGGAAACAAATTTGCAGATATCTAGAGGGGGAGTGCTAATGAAAATGAGCCACACCAGTAGGATGCTTTAACCAGCTCTTCCTCCTCCAGAGGAAAATTGTCCATGCAGTGCAGTGCTTTATGGGACAAGAAAATGCCATATTTTGGAGGAAGCTGTCATGCTTTTGGGTGGCACCCTGTAGCTCATTGGACAAGGCGGGCCCCCTGCTTCCCCCCCCAAGATGATTGAATACAAGTGGCTGAGCTGCGTTGCAACACATATCTGCTACCAGAAACCACAAGAAGAAGAAGGACTGCCCTGCTGGAACTCTGGTCTGCAACCCCAAAGACTACACTCTGAAGTACTGCTTCAGTTGCACACTGGAACAACAAAAATAACTTTACCTTGCTTCAAAAAGGACTTATGAGTAGACTCCCCAAAAGCAACAGGTTAATAGAGCTCATATGCACCAAATATCACAAAAATCCCCAGCCTACATTGCATCCAGTGGATTATTAAGGATTTAGCCAGGTGCATTGTAGAAACTGTAGTCCTAAATTTCCGAAAACCATATCAGAGCTTCTAGAGCCTTTGAGCAACATTTGGAAAAAGCTGTCAATCTTGTTCTTATCAAGTCACATTTGCTGTGTTTTCAATGGCAGAGGTTAAATGTCAGGGTCTGTGTTTGAGGGAGCTTGGTGTTTTCTTTCTCTAACTTCAAAGTTAGAGGATTTGTGTAACAATCTTGCTGCATACTAGAGGTAGGAAAGGGCTTTTTTCTAACACACAACAAAATTTAAATAAACTGCTAATATTTTGGAATGTGTCAGAATTAGGAAAGCACAAATGAAGCAAACTTTTTGTTAGTTCTGAAATGTGTTGGAAACAAATACTTAATATGATTAAAACAAATCAGTACACTGCGTGATGCAATTTCCACATATTATTGTTTGTGTGCTGTATAGTTTTATTAGTAAAACAGTATCTCTGTGTAAATGCAATGTTCATTTCAGTTGAAAATGTGTTGTCTGTAATTGCAGTGGTGCTACCACACCATGCAGACTCCACACTATGCCACTCAACTCTACTCTGCACCACTTCGTGCCACTGCACTCTACTCTGCACTATTCCACTCTATGTCACGACACTCTATTCTGCACCACTCTTCTGTATGCCATTCTACTGCACGCTACCCCAGTGCACTGTATGCCACTAGAATACACTCTACACCACTCCTGTCTGCATCACTCCACTCTGAGCCATTGCACTCTACACCACTCCACTCGAAGCCATCCTAGTCTAAGCCACTCTAATCTACTCTGCACAACTGTGTCCAACGACACTGGACTCTACACCACTCTACTCTATGCCACTGCAATCTACATCAGTCTAAGGTAATCCACTGCACTTTACCCTGTACCACTCCTCTCTGCCCTGCACCACTTCACTCTATGCCTCTCTTCTCTACTCTGCATCACTCAGCTCTGTGCCAATGCACTCTATATATCACTCTGCTCTACACCACTGCACTCTTTGCCACTGCACTTTAGGTCACTCCAGTCTAGACGACTCTACTCTATGCCACTCTAAAACATTGCACTCTACGCCAATACACTGTAGGCCAACGCACTCTACTCTGTATCACTCCACTCTACTTTACCCTTGTGCTGTACGCTAATCCACCATACAACACTCTAATCTACAGGACCGGACTGGGAACTCAAAGCAGCCCTGTCAAATTTAGGCAAACCAGCCCCCATAGGGTGCATAGCGAGTGAGCCTGACCACTACAATGGGGCTTGGGGAGTTCTCCCTCTCAAGAAAATCTTGAAAAAAATGGCAAATGTGGTGCATTCTACCACATGTTTTTCATTATATATTCAATTATATTAGTTTTTAAAGCATTGTAAATGATGGCCTTACAGTGCATCAAGATATGGTAATCTTTATTGGGGTTCTTCAATGATTCCCTCACCATCTTCTTCTTACAGGGCCTCTCATCTCTCCATTGCCCTGCTTTCATATGGATTTCATTTGTTTTATAGTGCCTTTCTAACCAGTGTAGGCTATTGAAACACTTTATATCACACACAGATACAGAGAAAATGAATCCTATGTGTGTAAATCAGTGTATAGAAAATGATGACAAAGGGAACTACAAGGTGTAGGATTCACATATCATCCATACTGGTAGACATTTTTTTAAAGTGCTTGGTCTGGGGAAGCATAACCTCATGCCACTCTACTCTGCATCACTGCACTCTACACCACTGCAATCTGCATCACTCCACTCTATGCGACTGCACTCTATGTCACTCCACTCTGCACCACTGTACGGCACTGCACTCTCTGCCACTCTGCTCTGCTGCACTCTATGCCACTCCACTCTGCACCACTCCACTCTGCACACTACTGCACTCCAATCTGTGTCACTGCATTCTATGACACTGTATTGCACACCACTGAATTCTGTGCTGCTGCATTGTAAGCCACTGCACTCTGTGCCGCTATACTCTGCAACACTCTAGGTCAATGAACTCTATACAAGTCCACTCTACTCTATGCCACTCCATGCCAATGTACTTTGCTTTACTCTGCACTACTCTACACTACACCACTGCACTCTATGCCAGTGCATTCTGCAACACTGCACTTTATGCCGTTCTACATCACTACACTCTGATACGCTACTCTGCAACACTGCACTCTTTGCGACTGCACTCTTCACCACTCTACTCTGCCTCACTCCACTCTATGCCACTGCACTCAGCAGCACTCCACTCTACACCACTGCACTCTATGCCACTGCACTTCACTGCACTCTACTCTGCGCCACTCTACTCTGCACTACTGTACACCAGTGCACTTGCTGCCCATGTACTCTCCTTTGAAACACTGCACTCTATGCTACTGTACCCTACACCACTCTACCTTACACCACTACACTCTATGCCACTGCACTCTAATATGCAACACCCTCATCTATGCCACTGCATTCTATGATGCTGCATTGTATGCTGCTAAATTCTATGCTGCTGCACTCTATACCACAATACCCTGCAACACTCTACACCAGTACACGTCACACCAGTCCAATGTATGCCACTAAATGCGAGTCCACTCTATGCCACTGCAATACCTAACTCTCTATACCACTCCACTCTAAAACACTTTACTCTGAAGCAATCTATTCTATGCCACTGCACTCTAGTGCCACTCCTCTCCACTCTGTGTCACTCCACTCTATGCCACTGCACTCTATGTCACTGCACTCTATACCACTGCACTCTATGCCACTTCTCTCTACACCACTCTACCGTACTCTTCATTATTGCACTCTCGGACACTCCATGTCATTCTCCTCTATACCACTAACTTTTAGCCAAGCTGAGCAGCAGCCACTCTAGGGTACAACATGGCTAAAACAAATTGGCAAAGCCAATAGCTCTTGCATATGCGGACCTATTGGCTTTGCCAATGCTTGCTTATTTACTCTGCCACTGCCTATGCAGCTGGCTGTCATGGAGATTGTCTAAGGCTGGAATGCCACCACTAGGTAGTGCCTAGAATATGAGTGACAGCTGTTTGTTCTGCAATCAGGAAGATGAATGCAACCATTGAAACTGGATATTGAATAATAACTGAAATGCAACAGACAGCAATGCAGGGCCAGTTGCAGTGAGATGGAATTACATGGTCCTCGAGCGTCCATTGATAACTTGCTAGTGTGGGTTCCCAACAAGAACATGTACAAGTGCAATATCAAAAAGAGTAATCACTGCACCTCTGTCAGTGATGCATGATTTTATTCTTAGGTACACAAGTCATGCTCCTTCCAAACACATAATATTGGAAAAGTGGTATCAACTGTCTTATACAGTAGTAACCACTTCATTAGAGTGGAGGAGCGTCGCCCCCCCTGCTGCCTGCTCCACAAAGAGGTGAAAAATAAAATGGCAATAAAATTAATTTATCACCATTTTATTTTTACCTTTCCCCAGCCTGAGCTGAGTTTAGAGTGTGCATGCTGGTCAGTGGTTGGTTGCCACACCAAATATTTAGGGTACCAGCCACCACTGGTATTATGAACTTTATCAGTATCCCACTGAATCGTCTAGTTTTAACTTCAGCCAGTGATGTGCATTAAATCAGCTTACCCTTAACAAATATGAGACTTTACTTTTGCATTCAACAAAGACATATTAATAAATCATTAAACTACTCATGTGCAGAACAAAATCCAACACTTGTACCTGTCTACCTTTCAATTGAATCAATAGAGTATTCATCTTTTATGCTTTCAGTGCTATGAAATCAGAGAAGGAATACTTGTCCGCTCAGGCTCAATGAGCTGTACTTTTTCAAAGATCATCTGTTCTTTGTTAGAACAAGAGAAGTTTGTTTGTCTTTGAAGATAAAAACGTTTTCTCGCACACTCCAGATGGTTACGTGCATCATTAAGTAAATACGGAAAGCAACATTAGATAGAGAGCAACTATCTATAGAGTCGCGCCATAACAGTGTTAGAGTGGCATCCTGGCTGTGTCAGCCTCACAAAGGTGTCAGAGTGGCACCCTGGCTGTGTTAGAGCCACAACAGTGTGAAAGTGTCATTCTGACTATTTTAGTACAAGAACAGTGCCAGAGTGGCATACTGGCTTTTTTATTGCTACACCAGTGTCAGAGTGGCATTCTGGCTTTGTTAGGACCACAACAGTGTCAGAGTGGCAACCTGGCTGCTATAGTGCCACAACAGTGTCAGTGTGGCATCCTGAATGTGTTAGCAACAACATCCTTTTCTGCAGGGATCACACATACACTCAGCTCTGTTGAGAAGAGGTGCTGTGAAAAAACTCATTTTGTTATGAAGTTAAGCTTTCTTGTAAGGCTGGTGGACATGTTGTTAGTTCCATGGAGATGTCAGCAGCAAATTACCCTTTGAGATATCTGCAGAGAACATCAAGTTTAAAAGACTGACGATTTTCAGCAGGGTTGGACTGGGATCACAATTAGGCCCCGACACTCCTAAAAGGAAACATTTGCAATGCAATTAGTCTTGCATTTTCTTGGGTTAGAGCCTTTGGCATTGTAAATTCAGAACTGGACTTTCCTTGTCACATAAATTGGTCAACACTATCTCATAATTTTGTCTTTTCCTGCTATGCTATGGTAGTCGCTGGTGGCTACTGACATCAGAAATCACAAGCCCTTGAGGAGAGACGAGAAGATGACTGTGTTACTCTGAGCTGTGTAAACATCTGAACAGAATTTGGAAAATAAGACTGGAGCAGCCTATAAAGATTACTGGCCCCAATAAAGGAGATAAGCAAGGCCCTGTGTGTGATGTCATTAGTGCTGGCAGAGAGGGGCCCTGGAGAGAGACTCGAGATAAGAGGCTAAGCAAGTTTTACATCATTGCTTCTAGGTTTAGCTACAATCTACCAGAAAGGGGATATTGTGGCTTTTGTGAGCAGTGTGCTAAACGACCGGGTGTTTCTTTTGTAAAATAAGCTTATTTTAGGAGCCAGAGGTAAACGAGGACAGCAGTGGAATAAAGCTAAAACAAATGTCAGCGTCATGGGAGGAAGTGGGAGGAATGTAATGCTGCAATGAAACGCAGGAAGCTGCCAGCCTAAAACACCCACAGTGAAAAGGGAGCACCAAAGAAATAACAAAAATAGTCTGTCACAGCAACAGATAAAGAAACCAAAGTAGAATAATACAGCAGTTGGTCACTACTCTGAAACAGAAAAAAAGAGGGAGTAAAAAGGTAGAACTGACAACTAGCGAGGAAGAATTTTTAAAGGACACTGCAACCAACAAATGAAATCGCATTAGACCATAAGAAGTATACTAAAAATATACACAAGGTCAAACGCTTACGCTTGACCTAAAAAAGTGGCTGACATTCCTTTCATGAAGCACCAATAAATTAGTCTCATTGGACTCATTTTTATGGAAAAGTTTGGTAACTTTAGCATTTTATAGCTTAAAGAGCCTGCAACATGGGTAAAAACTAGAAGCACTACATTTTGGTCGGACGGGCAATGTGAAATATAATGGTCCAAGGGCCACAACATCTGATCTGAGAGGTATTAGGTTTTTATATATAAAGATTCCTCTTTATTCATCATGCTCTGGCTTTTGCAGAATTTTAAATCATTAACAAAGTGTTAGTGTTTTGAATTAGGAAAGAGTTGAGTGTTTGGATGCAATGATAGTCTGTTCCTGATAGGCATTTTCAGACACTAGTTGAATGTCTTTTAAATACCTGAAAAAGGCACAAATGTAATTATCGTGTCTCCAGCATGCTAGAGTAGGCCAAATGTACTTCATATTTAGGAGGGTGATATTTAAGGAAAAGACAAGGAGCACCCCCTTCCTTAAGAGGCCTGCAGCCTGTCAGCGCATGGGGCAAGATAGATTAATTCACCATCCAGAAACACTGTATCCTGCAAGAATGTGATACTTTTCATCCTCCATGCATGCCTTCCAAAGCATCTATTTTGAGGACAATGTTAGGAATGTTTGAGAGGTCTGGAGAACAATAATTAGGAATTGTAACTTAAGCCTCAGTCTCAACCTCTACTCTTGCTGTTCTTGTGTATGCCTTAAACTTAAAGATTGCAGTACAACAGAAGACTGACTAGGTTCTATATTAACAAAACAAACATTGGCAAAGCCGATAGGTCTGGCCTTGCAAGCCTTTACCTTTTAAAAAAAACAATTCTGAACAAATGTACTTGACATTAAAAGTATAACAGTATTAAAAACTACAACTGCTGCTGTGTGAATGTGGCTTGCATATGTTTTCTAAAAAGAAGCAAGTAGAAAATGAGTTTGAAAAACAAATGAATAAAATATATATATATATATATATATATATATATATATATATATATATATATATATATATATATAAAATTATGGCAGAAATAAATGCAGAGAATGCCCTACCAGCCTTGACACTGACATAGACTACTATCTAGGTAAGGACCACATGTGAAATAGGATAATTCCATCAGTCAGAAAAGAGAGCAGAGGGTTAAAACGGGTTAACCAATTGCCACATACTGTAAGTTGTAGTGGGCAGAAGCAAAATGTGAATGACATTCAGACCAACAAACCTGAACACTGGGTAGTTATTGTTAGGATCGTGTTTCCATAGGAAATTTTTTGGTTTGATTATATCTTTGGTGCCATTTGATGAATCTTCAGAAAACATTCCGAAAAACAATTCTCCTCAGCTATTTATTAAAAAGTTTCAAGTTGAGTCTTCCAGCAGGACCCGAGAAAAAGGGGGAGGGTCTCAAAACGCATGATTCCCTTCTTTTTTTCATGGGATCTATAGACACAGCTACAGTACAAACAGCTGAACGGATTCACACCAAATTTGGCAGAAAGCTGGATCTTGGTCCAGAAAGAGTGCTTTTTGCGATTAGGTGTAAATCCGTTCAATAGTATTGGTGCAATTAATGTTTACAAATTGCCTATATCATGCTGCAGAAGATCTGCGGCCCCAACAGATCTCTTGGATAGAGCTGATTGCTTGCCACCACATCAACAACGTAGCAACAGCCGTCCTAGGACTTGGAACCTAGTCCTGAGTCCTAAAATAATGTGACAAAAAATATAAGGGATACCCTGAGCCTCTGGCCAAATATGTTTTTCAAAATTCTGAGGCAAATGCGCAGAGGATTTACAAACCAGTGGTAAAATAAAAATAATTTTAAAACTCAGTGGTGAGCTAGGGCTCAGGGGCGGCGCAAACTGTTTTATTTGAGCAGAAGGGCACGTGGCTCCCCCTTCTAGAGCCTCTGTGAGGCACTGGGGAACCCATCCCCTGGGTCTAAGGAAAAAAATGAAGGGAGGTGGGCATACAGCTGTGCTCCCAAAGCCTTATTAGGCCCTGGTACCCCCTCCACCAGGGCCAAAATGCATATTAAAATGGGAGTGGGTCACTAGGCTGCACCTTCCCTCATATAAAACTTGTACCCTAAGATAAATATAACTCACAACCTCGACATCCACTGCTAGTTACCCCACATATTACATCACTCATGACATCTTCTATGACATCATTGATGATATTGATGCAACATTTGCAATGAAATTATTAATGAAAAAACTGTGCATGGCGCAGGTGCCAGTTATAGTTACCAGAGTTTCTACTGATGAATTTCAGTGGTTTTGTACATTTTTGTGTTGTAATTCTTTATTAAAAAAACAACAATACATTACACAGAACCGTTCAATGAGACAAGGTACAGAATTTAGTCGATTCCATTATTGAATTACAGGAGATGCCAAACATACAGGGAAGAGGAAATATTCTGACATACGTCGATAAACAAAAGGGCCAAACAGAATCTGGTACATATCTGAAGCTCAATGAACCATCTGGAATAGATGGTCTGGTCGGAGCATGGAACACCACCCGTGTCACAACCCATGTCCAAGCTGTAGAGGGTAAGGATAATCCGGGCAAAATGCCATCAGTTGTCCCTCCCCCAAACCTCCCAAAACTCCATTATCCTTTGTCTGGGTTTGGACGGGTTTTAGTAGGGCTAGAGCAGATTAGGATGGGAGGTTATCACAGTGTGACATTCTGTACCTCCAGAGTACTCCTAGCTTCTGTATGCTGAGAAAGAAGAATGGGGGGGTCATGTGTGGGTGTCTATTTAAAGGGAAGGGGGCAATACCACGGGTCCTCGGGGTGGAGGAAATGAGCCGGTAGCGGGAAGAAAGGACCAGGACGGTAGAGAGGGGGAGCTGATATACGAACCAAAGGAGAGGGGAGGAAGGGAATATAGGGGTAGAGGGAAGAGGCGAAGAAGAAGGGAGAGTTGGCAGAGTGCACGCAGTAGAGCAGAGGGAGAGGAAGTGTTGCAAATGGGCAATAGAGGGGATCAGGATGCAGGGTAGCTGAAATGAATCCGGGGGAGAGGAAGGTATGGATTGAGCAAAGGATAGAGGCCGCGCCTGCCACATCATGTGCCATGGGTAAATAACAGAGGGTAACACGGGGCTCAGTGGTGACAAGGCAGAGCAGGAAAAAAAAGGGGGGGAGATATAAGAAACCTGGTGATAACGAGAAGTAATGGTACGTATCCAGGTATGTGTGAACAGTAGGGATAAGAGAGAAAAATGTAGCCGTGAGGTAACAGTAACGGTAAAAGCGAAAGTGAGAGTGAAAGTGAGAGTGAAAGTAAAAGTGAGAGTGAAAGTGAAATTGGAAGTGACCGAGGGGGGTCTGAGAGGGATGGGAGAGGGGGCGAGGTCGAGGGGAAGTATTCAAAGGAAATGTAGTGGAGATAGTAGTGGCAGCAAAAGGGTTGAAAGGAAAAAAGGGAAACACCCATGGGAAAATGGAGTCAGGCCCAGGCATAGATGTGTGCCTACACACAGCTAAAGCCAAACGGGAGGGGTCGCCGCAATGTACCTTGGAGCAGGACACCAGTGGTGGAGCACTCAGCCCTCCAGTGCTGAGAGGAAGGGGGCCCACATCTGGAGGAACACATCCACCTTATCCTGGAGGCTGTATATGAGCCATATCATGGGAGGCAGATTGATAAATTGCAGTGATCCATTCCCCATGGAGGGGGCAGTTTCTGAACGCCAGTGCCTGAGGATACACACTTTGGCAGTGGCCAATCCTATCTGTAATAAACGTTGCTGTGGTTGGGGGAGGTCGTATAAATCGCTGGTATCATGCAGCAATGAGAAAGAAGGGGTGAGAGAGGGCGGCAAAGTTAGCACTTCCCTAAGGGTACACCCCACTGATCGCCAGAAAGGTTGAATGACTGGACAATCATGTAAAATGTGAGGCAAACCGCAGCGGGCATGGGGGCATCACCAGCAGGAGGCGTGAGACAGCAACCCTGCAGAACACAATTTGTGGGTGGTCCAGTACCAATCGTGTAGCGTCTTGAAGAGACTGAATTTTAAGCGAGCCTCCCAAGGTCTCTCGCCTCATTTAGTTCTGCCAACTTCTCCAGTTCATTTTTGGTCTGAAGGTGTGCCTGCCACTTATCTTTGAGGGAGAGCAAGAGGGGAAGGGAAAATAGATGTAGGTTCAGTAGTGCATGATTTCCAGATATGACTCCCCAAAGGAGACCCCAGGTTTCCAAGTGGTGGAGTACCAGGGATTGAGAGAGTCACCAAGGGGGTCTCCCCAGGCGTCTCCCAAGACAGTGTTTTATCTGTATAAAGCACCACGAGTGATGTGCGGGAAGATCAAATTCCTCCCGGAGTTCCGTGAATGACTTCAATCGGCCCTCAGTTAGAAGTTGATCAAACCGTAGGAGGCCTTTTGAACGCCACTCCTCCCAAACTATAGTCTTCCCCCCTATTAGGAAACCCCTGTTGCCCCAGAGTGGGGCTCTGTCATGAATCAGGGGGTCCACTTTCAATATGCGGTGCGCTTGCCGCCAAGAGTTCTGCATGGCTCTGATCATGGGATTGGTTAGCCGAAGGGGAGCAGGTCTGGTATTGTAGAGCACATGGAGTCCCGGTAGGGAGTGCAAGAGTGTTCGTTCCACCTCCACCCAAAGTGGCGGGTCCCGCACTACCAGAAAAAGTCCAACAGCAAGAGATGTAATGCTAGGCTGTAGTGTTCTACTGAGGGGAGACCTAGCCCTCCGTACTCGCGTCTGGTGAGTAATGCAGCTCTGGGCAACCGTGGGCGTAGCGACCCCCAAACAACAGTTTGGATGCGAGGGTCTATCTCTCGAAGAAGAAATAGAGGAATCTGCAGAGGCAGCATACCCAGAACGTACAGGAATCTCGGCAGGGCCACCATGCGTACCGCCTGTGCTCTACCCCACTTAGAGAGACCCAAATGTGTTCATTTATCAAAATCCCATTTCATACTGGCAAGCAGTGGGCCCAGGTTGTCAGCCACCATTTTTTCCAATCCTCTGTTAATGTAGATGCCCAGTCAGTGAAGACGTGACTGCTTCCACTTCACTGGGATGCCCTGCATGGTCACACTTACTGTTACAAGGGATAAGGGCAACACCTCGCTCTTATCCTAGTTGATCCGGTAACCCGAGATGAGTTCAAAGTCAGATAAAATGGAACTGAGAGCTGGTTAAGTTGGTGAGAATGAGTAGGATATCGTCGGCATATAAATAAATGGTGGAACAACTACCAGGAATGGATACTCCGGTAATGAGACTGGATCTAAAGATCGCTGCCGCTAATGGTTCAACGGCCAGTAGGAACAGTAACGGCAAGGGACATCCCTGGCGGGTCCCCCTTCTGATGTCGGAGAGGAACCCACCACAATTGACCTGTGCTGTCGGTAAGTCATATAACAGACTCACCCTATTAATAAAACTAGTTCCGAGACCAAAACGTTTTAGAGTTTCAAAGAGGTACCACTACTCTATTCGATCGAATGACTTCTTGGTGTCCAGGGAGAGGGCAAGGGCCTCCTCTATGGAGTCTTGTGGTGTCCACAGAGCGTGGAGCAGCGTAAGTAGATGGTTCCTAGAAGAACGGCTGGGTACAAAGCCAACTTGCGTATGATGGACGAGAGGCGGTATGACCTTCTTCAGGCGGGCCACTAAAATTCCTGCCAGTATTTTGACATCTCTGTTGAGGAGGGATATGGGATGGTAACTACCACAATGGAGAGGATCCTTATCAGGTTTGGGAAATACTATTATAGAAGCTTTATTGGAGAGGGGATGTAAAGAGCCTGTCTGGTCTGCCCTGCGAAAGGCCTCATATAGGGCTTCTACCGTATCCCCCCCTGTCCACTTATAGAATTCTGTTGAGAAGCCATCCTCTCCAGGGGCTTTATGATAAAGGAAGGTTGGCTATTGCCTGCTGGATCTCCTCCTTACTGATGTCTCCTTCAAGAAGGGCCCTGCTTTCCTCCGAGAGACAGGGTATATTCGCCTTCTCAAAGAAGGCAGTCAAACTATCTTGGTCTTCCACTGTTTCTGGAGTGTAGAGAGTCTGGTAGAAGTGACCAAACTCATCCGCGATTGCCTGGGGATGTGTAATAATGTGCTGTCTGTGCTGTGCAAGGCCGGTATGGCCAGTGCTGCCTCTCGTTGACGGAGTTGGGTGGCCAGCAATTGTCCCCCCTTCTCTCCTTGCTCGTAGTGGCGACCTCTCAATCGCTGCAAAGCATATTCTGCGCATGATGTAAAGAGGGTATTAAGCCCCATTTTGGCCTGTTTCAGGTGACGTCGGATGGATGGGGAGGGGGGTTAGGGTGTATTTGTGGGTAGTCTGGGCTATACAGTCTTCCAGAGCTCGCTATTTGTCGCGTCTCTGGGTATTGGCAATTGGAGCATCTCTCATGAGCTGCCCTTGGATCGTCTCCTTCGTTGCAGCCCATAGAAATTGGGTCAAGAGACCGAATGCTTGTTATTTAGGAGATAAGTGGCAACGTGGGATCTTAGCTGCTCCTTCCCCTTCGATGTCCGATATCTGGAAGTTTGGAGACACCATGGCTTACGTTCTGGAGATTCCAGCCCCAACTCCAGGGCCAATAAGACCGGGGAGTGGTCAGACAATGCGGCTGGTAAGATCTTGGACTACCTAATCATATGCAACAGCCGATGGGTGACTAGGAAATCGTCTAGTCTAGATTGAGTCCCGTGAACAGGAGAGACAAAAGTATATTTGTGGTCGGATTGGTGGGAGAGGCGCCAATGGTCTAGTAGACCATGGTCTGACACTTGGTTCTGTCCTGTTTCTTCTTTATTGTTGTGATACGATGGGGGACTGTACAAATTGTATTTATATGAAGTAAAAATATATGTGGTATTTGTAATAAATAATGTTCCTTAGAATGATTTAATGGGAATGCTGCATGTGTATGTATGAGGGGTGAGGTGACTGCGGTCCCATTTTGTTCCCAGGAGTTCATATTGTTTTTGTAATAAAGTCCTACCCAGACCCCTTTGGGTTTCCTGGGTTAACCTCTGTGGTTGGTAAAATACTGCTAAAAACATAGGCACATAGTGCCACTATGAGAAGAAGTGTAATAAATAAGTGCTGGTGTTTAGTAATAAGTGTGAATACCCAGCACTGGCAAACACAACCACAAATTATCCACTGTCACTGGTATGCAAACTAATGTGTCATCGTTCATGCAAGCATGTGTGTTGTAATTGTGCATAATGTGCCATTCTAACATCAATAATAGCCATTTTAGAATCGCAAGTTAAAATCTTTAGGAAAATTAAAACAAAAGTGAAAAAGGACCCAAGTGGCCGGGCAGCACTCAGCAGGTACTAGGCAATCATAATAAAAAAATAAAATAAAAAAAACACAGATTGAATTGGGAAGCTTGGGGGAATGGGTGAAAACCAAGCATGCAGAAGTGGAAGGAAGAGGAAGAGTAAAAAGGGAGAGAGAAACAGGAAACATAGGCACTTCCATGGAGTACTTAAAACAAAAAGGAAATAACAGTCCTTCCAAGTATAGAGTGGAAGAATACAACTCATCCAGTAAGAACACTGGGTGACTGAAATGCTTTTAGGTGTGACAAGCACAAGATTAAGGAGGAAAGCCATGGAATCAAGAAATCAAGAGCAGAAAATTGAGACAAGCTGCCCCAAAGGCCACTCGAAGCATACGTTATGTATCAGAAATAATAGGTCTGCCAACAAACAGCTAAAGCTGCCTGTAGCCGAGACTTAATGATTTATTATGACCTACTTTATATGCCTGTTTCAACTGATCGTGAAGAAATTATGCAATATCCCTTTGGCTCATACCGATTATCTGTTAAGACTGAGATCGGTTAAAAGTTGGCAGATGGCTGTTGTGAAGTCTTATAAAAACTAAAATATTATTCTTGGGTATTACTGTAAAAATTACGGAGTCCGGGTACGTCTTGTAAAATCGCCTTTATTACAAATCAGGCAGAAGTCAAGTAAAACAGAGCTCCTGACCAGCATGTCTGCTCCTTCCACAGTCAGACCAGTAATGCTGACTCCAGAACAGCGTCCACCTCAGCCTCGAGCATTCCACATTCAAGTCAAAGCATAACTCTACCTGCCTACAAGAACTGCACAATATGCTTTACAAGAAACTGCATAGCTCTGTGGAACATGGTGAGGTTTGCTACCTGTAAGCAAAAACAAATGAGTTCTTGGCTTGTACTCCCAGACTCAAAATTCATAAAATTAGTCATAAAAACTGTTTCTAGTATACTGTCTTCTACCTCTATCTTTCTCAAGTACACACCATGCTGAAATTATTCAAGTACAGGAAGAAATAATTTTGCTCAGTTAATGAACTCTGCTGTTTACTGTAAACATCAAAACTCCTGTCCATTCCCTTCCCCAATCTTTTCCCCTCTCTTTACTTGCCTGTCCCTTTCTCTTGTCTTCCTATACTTACTTTCAGTTCTATTTTTAATATCATTTGTTCATTTCTTTTTGTGTGGTCATGCATTTTGCCCTAACCCAGATTCACCATTGCCAAATTCCTTCTTCAACTCTCCTTCTCTTCCAATCAAACATCTTATTAAAGTTGGTTGTATATATTTTCTACAAAAATCGAAGGGATGCATGCATTTTTCATACTGTCTTATTGAAAATTTGCCAGTGGTTTCGAAGCTGTGCTTTGCAGAAAGTAGGTATATTGTGGAATATGTCCTGTAATTCTCAGTGCTGAATTAATTTGCAGGATATTTAGCTTCCTTAAACAAAACAAGCAGTGGCAAAGCCAATAGGTCTCACCTATACAAGAGCTATTTGCTTTGGCAATATGTTTTAGCCATGTTCTACACCATCAAGATTGCTGTTCGGCATGGCTGAGACTTAGTGGTGTGGAGTGTTGTAGAGTGGAGTAGAGTGTTGTAGAGTGGCGATGAAAGTTGTGGAATTGAGGAGTAGAGTGCTGTAAAGTGGAGTGGGGGAGTAAAGTATCATAGGGTGAAGTTGTTGGAGGAGAGTGTCATAGAGTGGAGTAGGCCGAGTACAGTGTCATAGAGTGGAGCTGGAGAAAACTCAAAAACAAGCATTACAATGGAACTCATTGAAAATTGTAATAGCGACAGATGGTATCTGCCCTGAATTAATCTACAAAACAATCATAAATATCTGTCAAAAGATAATACTTTGCTAAAATAAGGGAAAGAAATTGTCAAAATGTGATTGTATCCAAATATTTTAGATTTTATTTAGAGCCAGGGAGCAGTAACCAGATATGTAAAGACCAAGGATTGGACAACATCGAAGCCGCATTCAATATGATAACAAGATTGCTCTACTGATTCAGCATTATCTAGCACACCAACACTCTGCAGATGACCTAAAGTGCAAATCATTGAGAAAACTTTACCTTCACCTAGAGGAGGCGACGTGGGCTACATTCTTTATTATCTGAAGTGTAAGTGGATTGACAAGTGCAACTCCATCAGGAATGGACTGAACTCTATGGAAGAATGGCATAAATATATCAAACTAACAAACTAAAAAAAACGTGTCTGGTTATGGATTTGCTTACACTTGGGAACATTTTAAAGGAACTGTTCTAGTTGACTATTTGACTTTATTGTTTTCGTGTACAACACCTATAATTTTCCATTCTGTTTGTTTTCGATATTCTCCAATGAATTTTCACATATAGATTTTTATGTGTGAGTATAATTTAATGTTATTATTTCAGCCAACACATCCTGTCCATTCTTTTGCAATTTCATCCACCCCTGTATGTCCCTCCCAGGTTCACCATTACATATGTCTGTCTTGTATTGTGGAATTAGATGTTTCTGGTTCAACCGTTTTTGGTGGTTGTGTTCACAAGGTCATGTGATTATATATCACCTTATTCCTCTATTTGTTATAGAGCATCCTCCTTATAGAGTCCTTTTTCCGTATTTTAGGATTGGACTCTGACTTATTCATGCTTTCCTAGAGTTACATGTCTACTTTTTCAATTATGTGTTTGAATGTTTTACATTTTTTTATATTCCTGGTCCCTGGCTTTTTAAATATATTTTTTGCAGATTTTTTGGCTGCCTCTTTGTACAGGTTTTGTTTACTCCGTAGTCATTTCCATTAACTTTGACAATGTTCTGCTTTATTTTTTATTGGTTTCTTATTGAAAAGAATGTGGCCTGAATGCAACTCTTACTTTGGAGGTAGATGGCTTTGTTCCTGCTTCTCCCTGAGCGCCTCTTCGACCTGGACATGCTCCCTCTCCTCAAGGACGCTGCGCACCACGCTTCCAGAAGTCTTTAACTTTGGGATAATGAGGACACTGGGGATCCACAATTGAAGGGCACGCCTCTGACTGGGAGCTCACTTTGCTGCCCAGTATCCTTATGCTCGATCAGGGTCTCTTGCTACAGTATCATTAGCTCTCTTGGATAAGGTCACTTTTAAGTGACTAGGGGCCTGATTCTAACTTTGGAGGACGGTGTTAAACCGTCCCAAAAGTGGCGGATATACCACCTACCGTATTACGAGTTCCATAGGATATAATGGACTCGTAATACGGTAGGTGGTATATCCGCCACTTTTGGGACGGTTTAACACCGTCCTCCAAAGTTAGAATCAGGCCCTAGGTCTCCAGTAGAATTGTTATACACAATCTTGTGATTTGAGTATCTCCTATATTTTGCCTTGTGAGTTAACTATCTTATGCATATGTTTTTACTATTGCAGGTTAACTCCCACGAGTATTTAATGTTAGTTTTTTACACTTTGGGTTTTAATCACTGTGTTAATCCCACCTATTCACAGCCTTGGTAAGTGGCAATTTCACTATTAGATCTATTGTGCTGGCCCTTGCTTCTTCTCTAGTGATCCTGATGTCAGTTTATTTTTTCGCAAGCAGGTATCACTTTGGTCTTAATTTTTTGCGGCCTTTTGGAGCCTAACAGTTACTAACTGTGAGCTGGTTACTATACAGATGATTTTACTTTTACTTCTATTTTTGTCATACATTTTTTAATTATTGATTCGATCTGATCAGTAACTTACAGTGTCCATAATTCAGCCCCCAGGTCATCCCTTGTCCTGAAGAGACCCCTTCATCCAAAATAGGGTTGAAATGCTCTCGACATTATCAGCGACAGACCTTGTATTTAATTGTGCATGCTGTAGAAACTGTCCAGTGTTGCTTTATGGCTTATGTTAATCATGATGTCTTATAGAAACCAATGTACTATTGATTAGAACTATATGTGTTCACTACTTTCTTTTATGGTTATGGGTTCATTCACCTGGGCTCAGCTATGAATCTTTCACATTATTGAACCTCACCTATGTGATAGTTTTTACAAATTTAGCTACTGCTCCATGGCTCTAAATAAATTATAAAATATTTGGATGTAATCACATTTTGCGGCACTGTTTTCCTCTATTTTTGTAAAGTATCATCTTTTGACAGATATTTTTCTGTTTTCATTATCATTATTGTATTGTACATTAATTGAGGTCAGATATCTTCTGTCGCTATTACAATTTTCTTGTTAAAATGAGTTTCATGTGAACTCTTGTTTCTGGGTTTTTGTCTTATACCCTGTTCACACGGACATTTGGGTTGCTCTTGTAATTGTAATTGATACAGTGGAGTAGTGGCAATGCAGTTCAGTGGTTCAGTGGCAGAGTGTGTCGTAGAGTGAATTAACGTATAGTGTCAAGAGTGGAGTGGCATGGAACAGAGTGCCATAGAATGGGGTGAAGTGTGGTGGGGTGTGGTAGAGTCCGTTGGATCGGGTTGGGGTGCTGTGGATTGGATTGGGGTGAATTGGATTAGAGTCGGCTGGATTAGACTGGGGTTTAATTTTATATTGTATGACCATTCTGATTCTATGAAGCAGAATTTAGTCGCACTCAGAAGATCTTTATTCTTTAACACATTTACTACTGATAACATACCTGCTTCGCCCTAGCTCCTTAAATCTTTTCAAGGGCTGGTGGGAGGAGCAAGTAGTCTGGATTCCATAAACGCACATTATACATGCTGAACCCTATTATGGTATATATATATAACAGATTTATCTATAATTTCTTCATGACCTGATGTGGGAATATATGCCCAGGCTAAATTCTTCGTTAGGTCACTCGAATGCAACAACCTGGATAGAAAAAGAGGCAAGATGAGGTAGAATATTTGGACATCAAGCTCAGTGCCAGAAAAAAACAGGCTTCATTCTTCACTATACAAAAAAAATACTAGCTGTAACAGTAAGCTTCATAATGGCCCCTTGTGAAATTGAGACATGTAGCATCCCATACAAAGAGCTCCAAAGAGCTAAACACAACTGTAATACCTTGTTGAATTATAAGAACGAAGATAAAATCATACTCAGGTGTTTTCGGAAAAGAGGATACCCAGAAAAAGTTTAATTTAAGCTGTCAGAAAAGTTAAGGAAGAATAAGGGAGGAGTTACCTTTTTAGCACTAAAGAAAATGCTGACAAGCCACCACAGGAGAGAGTGATTGCCACCTACCGAAGGAGATCCCATGCACTAAGGCCATTTTGGCAAAACACTGGAATATCCTATGCTCATAACTTGTGAAAGGCAAAGAAATAGGAACAATGTGGCTGTAACATTTAGGAAATTGAAATCCTTGGGGGGATATCCTACTACACAATCATCTGTCACTGGTGACAAACCAACCACATGGCAAAACAAAAGGCTTTTTAAATGTAGTGCCTGCAAAGCATGCAAACGAAGTAGCAATCACGTCAAGTATCCATTAATCACATTACATTTTAGAGAAATATCTAAATATATCACTTTCTCTTCTGACTTTTGTGTGTATGCTCTTGATATGCAGGTAAGCGCATCTAAATTGAAAGCACTATGTTCCAGGTAGAGAAAAGAATATTGGAACATCTACAACTCTTCAGAAATAATGATAACACCTATTCTATTGCACAACATTTCATAGAAATGTCTAACAGTGAAACTGAAACAGTCCAATTTTGAATACTGATAAGATTGGAGATTTGGACTGGGGGAGGGGGGCTACTAAAGCTAATTCGAAAACATGAATCATGACTAATGATAGATTTGAATATGGGTGAAGAGATGGCACTACACATTGGCTCATGCTCTGTTTATCTTTTGATACCCTCTGATCACAATGAGGGAGTGAGAAGTATTTAATTGGTGGTCTGCTCATGTTCCCAAAACTAAACAAAAAATCATTAAGAGAGGGCACCCTTACTCCAGTTCCGTGTCTCTTTTACATTCACTATACAAAGCATCTCCAGGGTTTACTTAGGCCTCTCACCTACTAGGGTTACTAGTGGCATGCTTCATCACAGAGTCCAGGGTTCAAGCTTGACAATCAAGTGAGCTCTTTGATATTCAGAGGAATCATAAAGACAAAGTTAAAACAGTCTCAGGTGTCTTGATCATAGTTTATTATTAGAAGAACTCATTGACAACATTAAAAACAGGTGGGCCATTCTATAAGAGAAATTATCTCTAATGTGCCTAGGCTAACATGTTCCAGCGAATAAACCTATGCCTCAATGGGTCTCTTGGTTTTCATCAGGAGTTCCTAAGGACCCCACAGTGATTACTTATGTCAATTATCTACAATATGTGGTTATATTAATTATGAATTTGTCACATAACCTTTCAAGCACGTCATACATACTGGCCTATTTTATTCCTTTCTATTAGGTTAATTTAAAGTGGTGTGTTTTGGGCCTCCATGGGAATAAGGAGGTGGGTGGATCTATCAGTCACACTTTCCTACATAGTAGGTTCTAGGTCTACATCAACACAGAACCTACTTGGTCCCTCCTGTCACTACGTCTTTTGGTACCACTATACACTATTACTCTTCGGCTAGCAATATTCATTGTGTAGCAATGTTTGAGTCCAAGTTTCCAAAGAAGAGGTATAATTTTCATCTGCATGAAACATTTTAAAACAGTCCATCTACTTTTATTTTTTTATGGCAAGTGTCATTCAGATGTATTGGGGAGTCAAAAAAAAAAGGGCGGTCCCAAAAGTGAAATTTCCCATTTTAATTCCCAAAGGGTTCTTTTCTCTTTAATAGGGAAAAAACGACTGAACGAAATTACAACAAACTTGCCACGAAGTAAGAACTTTCCTCAAGGGCTGTGCTTTTGTTAGTTTGGTTTAAATCTGTTCAGCAGATTTCAAGATATTTTCATTTAAAATCTGCTCAGGCTGAGCGTGAAAAAGTTACATTTTAGAGCTATATTGAGAGTTGGAAAGCTGTATTTTTAATTTGTCAATATCTTTAACTCTGTTTGAAAAATGTACATAAACTTTGGCAGATGCTTATCATGTGTCACTTACTCATTGTAGTCATACATTTGAGCAGACTTCTCCTGGAGCAGCACTTTTAAAAGGGAGGATTAAAAAGGTGTTAATTTGCTAAAAACTATAGCATCCTTTGACAAATCCACAAGAAATTGTGCAGATATATACCATGTTTAATCCTGCATGAATATGGTAGATTCCAAGAAGAGGGATTGCGGGGTCAAAAATTCATTGATTTCATAATAACTTTAGCATCATTTTACAGATCACGACATTTGGTAGACGCATACCATGTTTAGCTTGCTTGTAATATGTTGAGTTTAATTAAAAGCAATAAGGGGTTTGGACACACTTAAAGAAGTGGTCATAAAAGCAGCAGTTTCCATTTCAACTACCAGAGGAATCTTTGCTCTCTGCGACAGAAAGAAACTCTGTAGTCAATTATAGCACCTTGGAAAGTAAATAAAATGTTACTCAGGGAAGTGCCATTGCTTGGTTTGTGGCACTTCCATTCTGTATTTTTCAAGAAATTAGCATTACAATATGTCAGTGCACTTAAAGGGTTGAACAATAGAGATAGTTTGACCTTTACTGTGTGGACAGCCCTCAAACCCAGGTTTGCAGATTTTCTGTGGGCCTACATTTATAATTAAAAACCCTTATTGGACAAAGACGCTATTAGCTCCTGTTGTCAATTTTCAAGTACACTTTACCAAAGTTTGATTTAAGGTCCTGTTAAAACAGGGTCCGCATACAAAATACTCAGATAGGTTACAGCCCGAAGGCCATGTGCATTGGGGAATTGGCAGTCTGCTGCAGGTTAACAAGCTGTTACCAATAAAACACTATTTTGTCCCCCCTCCCACGAATGTTTCCCCTGTTGGTGGATTTGCATGAAAATACATTTCCTAGGAGTAAGGAAAGCTGTCAAATTTCCTGTTGATCTATAAATGGAACCAAAGATATTAACAAATACAACCACGTTGACCTTTAATGTTGCCCCTTCATCAGAATTGTCTGAAACTTGAGATATTTAACTTGGGCTCAACTTGTTAATAGCATGTCAAATATCATGTCAATTCATTATCCAGCGTCACAGTTATTTGCAAACAAACACTTCTTTGATCCCACCCCACTTAATGCTTCCCCTCCTTGATGGATTTGCATGAAATATATCATGAGTAAGCTCAACATTATATGGGTGTGCCAAGTTCCTTGTAGATCTGGGCAACGCACTAAAGCTATTAGCAAATCAAAGAATTTGTGGCCCCTAAACCCTTTAAACTCGCTTACTCTGAATGATCTGCATCAAACTTGACATACAAAGAAAAATAAACATGCTAAACGTTTGCCAAATGTCATGCTGATTTGGGAAAGGGTATCATAGTAATTGATAAATGAACACTTTTTAGAACCCTTCCTTGTAAATGTACTCTCTCTTGATGATTCGGCACATATCTGAATACACATGCACACTGTACGTGCTACATGTCTGCCAAAATTGCATCCACATTTATCAAGCAGTATAAAATTATAAGCAAATCAGTATGTATTACACTTGTAGTGGTAAGTCCTCCGTAGTTATGGTTGACTCAGAGTTTTCATAAGAAATAAAAAAAATTAATAAGGTTGGCACAGCTCTACAGATTTGGACAAAACCTTCCAAAATTGAACAGCTCTGGGTTCTTCAAAACAGGGTCTGTGCATATCTATCAATCGAGACCCTAAAACAAAGGGGGGATCCCAAAAGTGAAAAATTCCTATCCCTTTCTCTTCCCCACACTTGACACAATGTTAGAACTTTACTCAGAGAATGTGCGTGGTTTTTGTTTGATGGAAATCCAATCAGTAGTGTTAGAGATATTCAAGTTGAAAGAGGTGCAAGTGTTGGGCATAAAGAGGTTACATTTGAGATGTATTTGTATATTAATTCTTGGACATCTGCTGATCCAAAATGTCAAATGTAAGCCAACCTGATAGGCAGTGAACATTTTTTGTTCAATCAACCATTTTGGATCCACGTATGTCCACAACACTGATAGAGAATACTGTGGCCACCAGTCCCGAGTCCTGAATTTTTTTTGGGGAAAAGTCACAAAAGGAGGCAGGAAGAGCACACAATGAATCCTAGAACCATTCTAGAGAAGGGGCACAACCCTTTAATAAAAAAATGCTAATTTATTGGAAGGAGCTGCAGATCACAAATGAGATCTGCAGAATCAAAAAAATAATAAAACAAGCATTGGCAAAGCCAATAGGGCTCAACTATACCAGAGTTTTTGGCTTGGCAATGTTCTTTTGCCAAGTTGTACACCAGTGTGGCTGCTGTTCATCACGGCAGAAGGTTAGTGGTGTGGAGTGTCATAGAGTGGAGTGGGGGAATAGTGTTGTGGAGTGGATTTATTGGAGTACAGTGTCGTACATTGAAGTAATGGGAGTAGCGTGTTGTAGAGCTGAGTAGAGGGGAGTAGAGGTCAGTGGTTCAGCGGTAGAGAATACATTGATGTTGAGTGGGGTGGATCAGGTTGGATTTGATAGTTTGAGTGGACTGGTGTGGATTGGAGTAGAGTGGATTGAAATGGGGTGAGGTGGATTGGATTGGGGTGGATTGGAGTGGGGTGAATTAGATTAGATTGGGGTGAGTAGAGGGGAGTAGAGGTCAGTGGTTCAGCGGTAGAGAATACATTGAAGTTGAGTGGGGTGGATCAGGTTGGATTTGAGTAGTTTGAGTGGACTGGTGTGGATTGGAGTAGAGTGGATTGAAATGGGGTGAGGTGGATTGGATTGGGGTGGATTGGAGTGGGGTGAATTAGATTAGATTGGGGTGGGTTGATAGAATTGGAGTGATAGGGCTGGGTTGGGTTGAACTGGATTTGGATTTGGGGTGGTTTAGAAAGGAGTAGGAAGGATTATGCTGAACTGGTGTGAGGTGGATTGAAGTAGACAGATTGGAGTGGGGGGACTGGAGTGGGGCAGTTTGGAGTGGGGCAAATTGAAGTGGAACAGATTTTTCTGGATTCAAGCGCGTCAGATTAGAGTGGACCAGATTAGTTTTGAGCAGATTGTTTTAGATTGGACTAGGGCAGATTGAAGTGGGGCAGATTGGAGTTGGACAGATTGGAGTGAGGTAGATTGTTTTTATTGAAGTGGGCAGATTGTTTTGGATTTAATTGGGGCAGATTGGAGTAGGCAGATTGTTTTGGACTGGAGTGGAGCAGATTTGAGTGTGGTTGTTTTATGGATTGGAGTGGGTCAAATTGGAGTCGGGCAGATTGATTTGTATTTGAGTGGGGCGATTGTTTTGGATTGAAGTCGGGCAGATTGTTTTGGATTGGAGTGGTGTAGATTAGAGGGGGAGATTGTTTTGGATTGGAGTGGGACAGAATGAAGTGGGGTGGACAGAGTGTTTTGGACTGGAGTGGGACAGGTTCGAGTGAGGCAATTGTTTTTGGATTGGAGTGGGTCAGATTGGAGGCGGGCAGATTGATTTGGTTTTGAGTGGGGCCGATTGTTTTGTATTGGAGTAGAGCAGATTGTTTTGGATTGGAGTGGTGCAAAATGTGATTGGGGTGAGGTGGATTGGAGTGGGGTGGATTGGAGTGGGGCAGATTGAAGTGGGGCGGATTGGAGTTGAGCAGATTGGAGTGGGACAGATGGAGTAGAGCAGATTGTTTTGAATTTGAGTGGTTGAGATTGGAGAGGAGGGGATTAGATTTGGGCAGATTGTTTTGGATTGGATTTGGGCAGATTGAAGTGGGTCAGATTGGAATAGGGTAGATTGTTTTGGATTGGAGTGGGACAGATTGGAGTGGGGTGGGCAGAATGTTATGGACTGGAGCGGGGCAGATTTGAGTGGAGTAGATTTTTCTGGATTGGAGTGGGGCAGATTGATTTGGATTTGACTGGGCAGATTGTTTTGGATTGGAGTGGGGCAGATTGTTTTGGGTTGGAGTGGGCAGATTGTTTTGGATTGGAGTGGTGCAGATTGTTTTTTAGGAATGGGAAAGATTGTTTTGAACTGAAGTGGGAAAGATTGTTTTGGAGTGCAGTGGGGCATATTTTTTTAACAGGAGTGCAGCAGGTTAGAGTGGGGCAGATTGGGGTAGGGTACTTTGGTTTAGATTGGAGTAGGGCAGATTATTTTAGATTGGAGTGGGTAGATTGATTTGGAATGGAGTGGGGCAGATTGTTTTGGGTTGGAATGGGGCTGATTGTTTTTGATTGGGGAGGGGCAGATTGTTTTTCGGTTGGAATGGGGCAGAGTCGAGTGGTGCTGATTGGAGCGGGGTGGATTGTTTTGGATTTGAGTGGGGCCAATTGTTTTACATTGGACTGGGCAGATTGGAGTAGGGCAGATTGTTTTGCATTGGAGTAGATTAGATTGGAGTGGGGCAGATTGTTTTGGATAGGAGTGGGGCAGACCATTTTGGATTGGAGTGGGGCAGATTGGAGTGGGACACATTGTTTTACATTGGAGTGGGGTAGATTAGAGTGAGGCGGATTGTTTTAGACTGGAGCGGGCAGATTGTTTTGGTTTCGAGAGGGGAAGATTGGAGTGGGGCAGATGGGGGCAGATTTGAATGGGGTGGACTGGATTGGTGTGGGGTGAATTGGAATGAGTGTGATGGATTGGATTGAGTGGGGTGGATTGGTGTCTGTTTGTGAGGTGGGGTGGATTGGCGTTGATTAAAGTGGGTGGATTGGATTGGCGTGGGGTGGATTGGGGTGCAATACATGATTACGTGTTAAAGCATAATTTTGGAAATTACACATAGGAAAGAAACAATGTTGCTTTGCAACAAGATAATCATCATCTTTTGTGAACAGTGCCCACAAGCAAAACAAAACACGAGTGCAAAGTGAGATAAGAAGACTTGCCAAAATAAAAGAAACAAGTTATCTATAGAAAATAAAGCTTTGCAATTTTGTTTGTCCTGTTGGGTGAGTTTTCGACAGTCATACTCTTTCTTTTTGTAGGGGATTAGAAGTTGAAAAGAAGTACCTCAATCACGTCAGGAGCAGCGGACGAGCGCTGACTAAGTTAAATCAATTAGTGCTTTGCCCTGCGAGCCAAGCCATCTTTTGTTTTATGCTGTGAGGAGAGCCCCAGGGCCCCCGGACACCCCACCTGGCTCCCTGGCCAGCACCATACTGTGTACTGGTGTGAGCCAACTCAGTGACTATGCTGCCACCTGGGCTGGAGCAGCATTTTTCACTGCTTACACCAGGTGGCAGCAAATGTGTGTTACCTGCCTGGGAGAGCACAGGCAGGGTATGCCTGCATCCTGGGCAGGGTATGCCTGCAATCTCCTGGGCAGGCACACGCGGTCCCAGGGGTTGAAGTCCCTGGGACACTGGAGCTGTATCGGGCCCTGGAGGATGGGTCCATGGGGCTGGTACATGGCTTGGGGAAGGGAGAATCGTTCTACCAGTGTTGGCTGGTAATTTTAGGAGGTAGGGGACGGGTTGGAAGCACACTCACATGCATTCATTCACACATGCACGCACGCACATCCATTCACAACACTCATCAACATTGAAACATACACACACGCACCAAACATTTATTTAAAATCCACACACACACACTTACCTTCAGCTCGGAGGTCCCAGGAGGGTTGGGACTGCTGCCTTCCCTCAGCCAATGATGAAAGGAAGCAGTCCTAACTTCGTCACAGAGTGGGATGGGGTCAGTGAAACTGCTGGCCCCCACCCTACTTTGTGACGAGATGTCACTGATTGACACACGCCCTGGGCACTTCAGGGCTTAAAAATGAAGCACCAAGGTCAGAGTCAATGGGTGATGCTTCCTCTCATCACTGAGGGGAAGGACCTTGAGACACCTTTGCTGAGCTGAGGAGGTCACCCCCATAGGAGCTGTGACCTCTTCAGCCCAGCAAAGTTCAGCTCAGACAGCCAGCGCATGTCTCGCTCCTGGCTGCCTGAGCTGAACATGAAGAGTGTCTGTCAGGCTGACCTTTGCTCAGCCTGACAGGCACTCTTCATGAGGGGCAAAATGTGGGGGACATAAAGGACAGACCGCGGCTTCACCCTACTTCTTGGCCCCAGGGAATGGGGTCACTAGGTCCTCAATGAGGATAAGGGATAGGAGCTGCATGCCTCCGTCATCTAATTATCAGGATCAGCCCTAGGCCATGGGATCCACGGGCCTCAATATGACCTGTGGAAGAGGACCATGTGCCCCTCCCTTTTATAAATGCAGCCCTGGCGGATGAGGTCCCTGGGGCTTGCCAAAGGCTATGGAAGGGGACAGTGCAAAAAGTGTGAAAATACATGTCGCCCTAGGCTCCGGCCCAACCTGGTGGGGGGTAATTTTGGAAATGGGTGGGAATATTTTGAGGTCTTGGCAGCCAGCGCTTGTGCTGTCTCTTCGAGACATGTATATACTTTTGTGGGCTTAAGCCCGCCCATATGCTTCCCAGTTGCAGGCTTCATCATCGCTCTCCTATTCTTTCTCCCCATTTGTCCATGGAATGCATGTGCCATGCCTCTTCCTGTGTTTACTCTTAGCCAAGAGTATGGACCAATTACTGAACCAATCCACTGATCCCATTTTAGCATCTGTTTAAGGAACTGCTTTCTTCTTTGTTGAAGAGCAATTCACACGATTGGTGCTGTTTTCACTCGCTTTGAGCTCTGCTCCATTTCTGTAAACAGGCCTGTAAATCTTGTTCTTCTCTTGTCACATTTGCTGTGCATTCAAAGACCAACATCACATGTCAGACTCTGTTTTCAGAGGGTGCCTGTTTCGTGTCCCCACCCCTCTCTCATTGCGGCTTGTTTTTTTAGGAATGGCTGCATGTCTGTTTTCGATAGTGAGACTTCAGGCAAAAAACATCTACATCGAACTACTCAGTCTGTCTGTCTGTGTAACCTTGCATAAAAGATTGTTTTGATCTCTGTCATAAGGATTGGTCAAGAAAAAACTTGCCATATAGTGGAGATTTTGGTTTCCTCACAACTGTGCTCTTGTTCATTTTTAGGCACTCCGATGCCACCTGTGTGCGTGGTGATGCAATGTCAAATTAAATGCAGTTAGTAAACTGTCGCTGCCATCTAACCGTGTCTATTTCAGTCTCTTCACGGTTCATCACGAAAGGCAACAAAGCTCCCCGACGCCCAACGGGGCCCACCTCTTATGTGTCTTCCTCCCTGTGCATGAGACATGCCTCATTCGGCACTGGAACATTACTTTTCCCTAAAGATATTTTTTTTTGCCATACTCTCTTTCTCCCCTTCCAATTCATCATTCCACTCCTTATTAATTATCCTCCTTCTCCACCTCCTCCTTTATCACTGCTCCTTCTCTTCTCTCTCACTCCTCATGTCCCTTTCCCAAATGCACTGATGTGGCATGCACTGCTGTTGCTATACTTCTAACAGTCTTTCTCTTAACCTTCTCTTTCTCTAGCTCCTCTTTTCAATTACTCTCTTTCCCACCCCTTCCTTTCTTCCATTTTCTCTGTACTCTTTATATCTGAATCAACCCTTTACTTTCTCCCTTTCCCTTCCATCTGCCTCCTTCCTTTAGTCCCTCCTTCTTTCTCTACCGCACTCTCTCCCTTCCTCCTTCTACCTTTTATTCTTTCTTCTTCGCTCCCTCTGTCTTTCTTTCTTCATTTTCTGCACGTCCTTTTTTCAGTCCTTCTTCCAAGTTTTGAGTTAAACTTATTTTGTTGGAAAGGGCACCATTTCGAAAGGAGCTCTCAGGAGACAAATCGCATCACTGTTGGATCCTTCTTGATGCAGGGCCCACATCAGCCGGGGGGTGGACTTAGTGGGGGTAGACCAGGGAATGTAAACATGTCTCATTCTTGTTGAGACCGCCACCCTAACTACGGCTCACTGCGATCTTGCCAAGCTCGTCACCTGCTGCCCAGCTGAGCAACATAAGGTTTGAGTGCCACAATCTTCTGAAGGGAGGCACCACCCTTGCCTGTCTGCAACTGTGAGACCTGTAGGTGGGGGCAGGGCACTGTGGTGGTGTCAAGCCTTTGAGGGCAACGTCGAGTGTAAAACTGCTAGGTGCTGATGAGACGCGGGCTTGCTCCACATTCTTGTTGCTAAATGCTGCTTTTATGAGTACGCCTTAAACTTACATCATGAAGGAAACAGGGACCAATGTTTCAATAAACAGTTTGATTGCCTTACTATCACACCCCCAACCCACTCTCCAAAGCGTTACTGGACTAAGCCATAATACTGAGCAACAGCAGGAAGTCAAAAAACACCCCCAAACAAACAGCCCCTGGATGGCACAACTCTACAACTACATCACAACCAGGACTGCACACACCCATATGTCATCAACACTTGCAGCCTTCTGACTCATTCATCACAGTCTCAGGCTCATCGAGCTTCCATTCATCTTTTCTGCTTTCAGTGAGGCCTGCTGCTGGAGCCTGGAAGAGCAGTACTAGCCAGAGGGACATTGATACAGAAGGAGGACTATAGAGTGTTGGGACAGCTGCTCTTGTCTTATGGTCATAAACAAGTGCCCTCTGATACAAGATGGCAAAGCACTTGACTTATTTTCATAAAGGGAAATCACTGTGTCAAGCTTAAACTGATGGACACTTCACCACAAATTAAAAGCAATGGAACATCTTTTTGGCAGAACAAAGATATATATAACTCATGTCTTGCTGTCAATTTGCTTGCTAAAACCAATAAAACATATTTCCAGACAGTGGTGGTAAAGTGTCAGTATATCAAAATATGAAAAGATGGTAAAGTTGCCCAGCCTAACTTTGTGGAGGTCGCACAAGCATTTACATTACATTTCGAATAGAACATGATGTCCTATTCATACAAAGGAAAGTCAATACACCATTTGAGCCATTATAATCAGTGTGTATTGTACTGTATCATAATTGTATTTAAATAGCGCTTACCACCCGTGACAAAGTGTTGAATCACGTTACACTAGGCAACATGCTGATCCGAAACCCAAGGTTAGTGGTTAGTCCAGTGCTACTAGGATTCATCTTGTGTACTCAAGCGTACCATCCCATGCATCCACTCCAGTTTCTTTGTGGTGGACTAAATTAATGGAGGTTGGTTGCGAATATTAGTGTGTAAAGTCAACACACCACTCTACAACATACAGCTACAGGTTTTACATTCAAACAATATTTCAAAATGAATACTATATGAGAGTTAACTAAGTAAGTCCTTAACTGTCTAGTGTAATTCCAATCGGTTCATAAATGAGCATGGATTGAATTAAATAAATTACATTTTGCGCTACCACACAAAATCAGTCTTGAAAGCGCAGATATGCACTTCATCACATGATGTTTGAAGAATTGTTCCAGAACAACTAGAGAGAGTGCCTACATTGGGTAAACGTGGTAAATGCAGTAGCTAGAAAGACGTTGGGGGTCATTCTGACCTTGGCGGTAAAAGGGCCATACCGCCGGTCAGAATTCCGCCATACTACCGCCGCGGCAAACCGCCACGGTCATTCTGACCACCAACTGTGAATCCGCCAAAAACCCGACATCCAAGGAAGGCCGCCTCATCAGCGGGCCGCGGAAAACTGGAGATGACCAAACCTCCACCGCCACGCCAACACAAACACGCCCATGCCATTCTGACCCACCAATCCATGTGGCGGTCTTTCAACCGCGGTATTCCATTGGCGGTACACAACGCCGCACTCAAAATACACACACAGCTCCAAAACACTGCCACATTGGGCAATTTGAAATACACACACCTGACACACATACTAACAACACTCCCACACATCCATACAACTATAAAACACACACCCACATCACCCACAAACCCCTACGACCGAAGATCAGAGACGAAGGAGAGAGAGACACATCACAGAATAGAGAGCTACATCACACAGAGGCACACTACACCATCACACACACCACATAGAAGCACAAAGCACCACACACTAACACACTCATCACCATATACACCACCCCACACCTCATCCACACCACCCCATGGCACCCCAAAGGCACCCACGCTTTTCGGACCAAGAACTCTGGGTCATGGTGGAGGAAATCATAAGAGTTGAACCGCAGCTCTTCGGCTCACAAGTGCAGCACACCACTATAGCCAGGAAGGCGGAGCTATGGCAGCGGATCGTGGACAGGGTCAACGCGGTGGGACAGCATCACAGAAATCGAGACGACATCTGCAAACGCTGGAACGACTTAAGGGGAAAGGTGCGCTCGATGGTCTCACGACACAACATCGCAATGCAGAAGACTGTCGGGGGACCCCCACCCACTCCACCCGAATTCACAGCATGGGAGCAAGAGGTACTAAACATCCTGCATCCTGATGGCCTCGCTGGAGTACACGGAGGAATGGACTCTGGTAAGTACAATCTCAACTACTTCACCCCCCCCCAGCATGCTAACCCCCACCACCACCCTCACCCCCAACCCCCCATCACACATCCTCCCTGAGAATGTCTCTCCAGCACAACCCACCCAACACCAACCCCTGCATGCCCCCACAAACTATGGACACCCATCACCCAAGCATGACCACTGCACATACCCCCCCCCCAAAACACCCCCACAACACCTCCCCCAAGGGAATGGCAGCACTGGGGGACAAGGGCACCAATCAATGGCACGCAATAGCACACACAGAAACAATAACCATACTCTCTTACCCCATGCAGGACCCGAACGCCAACACACCGGCCAGGAGGGTCCAGAAATGTCCACCCCCCCCCGGAAGAGGCCCCCAGTGATGACAGCAGCTCTGTCGACCTGGAACCTGATGACCAGCCCGGACCATCGGGGACCTCTGGACAGTCGGTTCCCCACACACAGGCCACAGCAGACCCAACCCCCTCTGGGACCAACAGCACAGCTCCCACCCAGCGGGCCCATGCCTCTGTCTCTAGGACAGGTCAATCAGCGGTGTGTCTGCCACTACAGGGCACCCAGGCTAACCCACCACCCCAACAACAACAGGGACCTGGGGGCAGTGGTAGTGGGCACACCGTCCAGGGGACAGAGGCCGGGGGAAACAGGGCAACTCGGAGGGCTGCTGTGCGACAGGGGGGGGAGGAGAGGCCCAGGGAACCCACTCTCCAAGAGGCCCTCACCACCATCATGGCAGCCTACCACCACTCCCAAGAAACGATGGCGACGGTACTTGCCAGGTTCCAGGAGATCCAGGCACAGCAGGAGGAACGCTACATGGGGTTCACCAATCAACTCACCAACATCTCTACCGCTATGGGGAGCATAGTCCAGGCCCTCAACTGGATAGAAGACACGTTGCGGGACCGTGTGGCACCACACAGGGCCCCTGTCACTAGCCAGGAACAGCCTACCTCCTCCGCCGGCGCTAGTGGACAGGAGGCCCCACCACAACGACAGGCCACCAGAACCCCACCTCCTGCTGAAGAACAACCACCCCGCAAGAGGAGCCTGAGATCAAAAAAATCGACAGAGTAGGATGTCAAGACCCCCGCCAGCATGAGACACCCCCTGAAGTCATGCCACTGTCCCACATTGCCACCCTGTCCAACCTTGAACTGCCCCTGCTCCATTCTTCCACAGGCATATGGACAATGCACCTGTGAGACTGAGAACTGGACTCTGCCATGGCCATTACTCCACCCCCACCCATCACCGTGTTTATATCATGTACCATTATCTAGCACAAAAATAAATCACTCAATGCACTGAAATCAAACAGGAGTCAGGCTGTATTATTTACAAATGTATAACACATTACCGATCAATTATGTTCTGTTAACTTTGTGCTGAACACATACCGAGATCAATAAGCATTAGTCCATGGGCTAACCAAGCAGTAGTCACGGAGTGGGTCATACAGCACTGAAAAGGGAAGGGAAAATCAAACATCAGTTTAAAAGAACTGGGGGGTCATAGACAAAGTTGAGAAGCAGGAGGCTTGCAGGAAAAGTAAAATGGCGTGGTTGATTCTTACCTGTGTGCTACTGAAAATACTGTTGGATAACTCTGTCCCTGTTGTCTGTGTCGTCCTCTGAGTCTTCCTCCTCTTCACTCTCCGCAGGCTCCACAGCTGCTTCAACACCACCATCTGGACCATCCTGCTGCAGGAAAGGCACCTGACGTCGCAATGCCAGATTGTGAAGCATACAGCAGGCCACGATGATCTGGCACACCTTCTTTGGTGAGTACATCAGGGATCCCCCTGTCATATGCAGGCACCTAAATCTGGCCTTCAGGAGCCCAAAGGTCCTTTCTATGATCCTCCTAGTTCGCCCATGGGCCTCATTGTACCGTTCCTCAGCCCTGGTCCGGGGATTCCTCACTGGGGTCAATAGCCAAGGCAGGTTGGGGTAACCAGAGTCACCTATTAGCCACACACGTTGTCTCTGTAGCTGTTCCATCACATAAGGGATGCTGCTATTACGCATCACATACGCGTCATGCACTGACCCAGGGAACATGGCATTCACATGGGAGATGTACTGGTCAGCCAAACAGACCACCTGGACGTTCATAGAATGGTAACTTTTCCTGTTTCTGTACACCTGCTCATCGTCTTTTGGGGGGGCTAAGGCTACATGGGTCCCATCAATGGCACCAATGATGTTGGGAATATGTCCAAGGGCATAAAAATCACCCTTCACAGTGGCCAAATCAACCTCCTCAGGGAATATAATGTAACTCCGCATGTGTTTCGTCAGGGCAGACAACACCCTGGACAAAACTTTGGAAAACATAGGCTGAGACATTCCAGATGACATGGCCACTGTTGTCTGGAATGAGCCACTTGCAAGAAAATGGAGGACTGACAGAACCTGCACCAGAGGGGGAATTCCTGTGGGTTGGCGGATGGGGGACATCAGGGCTGGCTCCAGCTGGGCACACAGTTCATGGATAGTGGCACGGTCAAGTCGGTATTGTAGTATGATGTGGCGTTCTTCCATTGTCGACAGGTCCACCAGCGGTCGGTACACGCGAGGATTCATCCTTCTCCTCGCAAGTCCCAGCGGACGGTGCCTAGGAATGACAACATGGAGCACAGAGTCAAGCCAATCACTGGTACGTTCACCACAGCTTGCATAGCACACGGTTATCTATGTTTTGAAAGGCGTGTATGTGTGGCAATGCAAGGCCTAGGCCTGTGTGTCGCAGTAGAAATTATGCCATGTGGGCCCTTGAAATGGCGGCTGCCTGACCTGTGAAGTAGGACAATGGGATGTGAGGTCAATGCGCAGGCGGAGCACACCGTGGCGGTAGGCGGTCGAAGACCGCTACACGGAGCCGCATTGGTTAACATTGAATGCTATGGGTTTCAGGAGCCAATGACGATGTGCGCCGGCGGTAGCGGTACGCACCGCCGCGGTACGCACCGCCGCGGGCGTGACCGCCATTTTCTATCTGCCTAATGACTCGAGACCTGATCATCCACAGGAGAGGACCTATACTGCAAGTGCTGCTGTGACCTCGGTCTGGAAGTGACAATGGCTGCTGCGACTGGGGAAAGGGCCCCTGCCTTCACGTCTGAAGAGTTGGAGAAGCTCGTGGATGGGGTCCTCCCCCAGTATGCGTTACTCTACGGTCCTCCAGACCAACAGGTAAGTACACCGGGTGCACATGGAATGGGCGATGCCTGTGTGGAGTGGGGTGGATGTAAGTTGGTGGGGTGGGGGGCGAATGAGGAGTGCAACGCACGACAGATGAGAGCATGTGCCATATGGCAAGGTTGGGGAGGGGGGGCCAATCACATCTAACATGCAGTAAGTTGATGAATGTTTCCTTCCCACCCTGTACATGTCACATAGGTCAGCGCCCATCAGAAAGTCGAGATTTGGCGTGCCATCGCCAAGGAAGTCCGGGCCCTGGGGGTCCACGTCAGACGGGGCACCCACTGCCGCAAGAGGTGGGAGGACATCCCCCGCGGAACCAGGAAGACCGCCGAGTCACTGCTGGGGATGGCCTCCCAACCTAGGAGGGGTGCCAGTCGTACCCTGACCCCCCTGATGTCCCGGATCCTGGCGGTGGCCTACCCTGATTTGGATGGGCGCTTGAGAGCATCACAGCAGACACAAGGGGGTGAGTATCAGCACATTCTGCTATCTTTCTGCGCAGTGGAGGCGTCTGGGTGGTGGAGGAGGGTTGTGGGTGACATTAGGCCAGGGCGCTTTCTGTAGTGTAGTCCTCTCCCTTAGGCATGGCCCTGTGCTCCCGGCCCCCACCTCTGTAGGGTGACAAGTACAGCTATTGATGGTCCAGCCTCACACATCTGCGCGTTTGTCCTCTCTTGACCTGTTGTCTTAGTCAGACGTACTGAGTAGTGTACCCCAAATGCACGGCTTAGTGCATGAGGCTCCTGTGTCTGTCCTCTCCGCCAACGGTGTTGACATTGCATGCACTCAACCTGGTCTTCTTTTTTCTCCCCCCCCTTCTTCTTCATCTTCTTGTGCATGTGTGCATTAGCATCATCAGGCGGAGGAGATTTGGCATCGGAGCACGAGGGTGCTGCAAGTCACAAGGCCCCGGTGGGCCCAGGAACAGACACCGAGGGCACCAGTGATCCGGAGGGCGAGGGGAGCACCACAACGGGGACCGGTGGTGAGAGCAGCGACACAGACACGTCCTCGGATGGGTGCTCCCTAGCAGTGGCGGAAACATCCGGGACCCCCGCCTCTACAGGTACAGCCGCCACCCAGCGCACCAGCCCCGCCCTCCCTGCAGCCCCTCAGCCTACGCTCCGTGCCCGCTCGCCCAGGAAGGCGGGCGTCTCCTTCGCCCCAGGCACCTCAGCCCCTGCCCCTGTCACCCCTGCTGCCCTCAGTGCGGAGCTCATTGACCTTGTGAGGACGCTCATTGTTGGGCAGACTAGCCTTTTGAATGCCATCCAGGGGGTAGAAAGGGAGGTGCATCAGAGCAATGCCTACCTGGAGGGCATTCATTCGGGTCAGGCTGCCCATCAACGATCGTTCACTGCTCTGGCCTCAGCACTGACGGCAGCCATTGTCCCTGTTTCCAGCCTCCCTCTTCTGACTGCCTCCAGCCTGTCTCTGTCTCCTGTTCCTCAGCCTATCCCATCCACACCATCTGACCAGCCAGCACACACCTCAACACCCAAGGGCAGCTCATCCAGACACAAGCACCACAGATCCCACAAACACTCACCCAAGCAACACCCAGATGCAGACATTCCAACAGTCACTGCCACCCCTGTGTCCCCCTCCTCCTCGTCTCCCTCCTCCCTCCCTGTGACGTCTACACTCACACCTGCCTGCACACCAACATCAGCCAGTGCTTCCATCACCACCACACCCTCATGTACAGTCCGCACGCGTGCAGTCACCACCCCCACTGCCATTTACACGTCCCCTGTGTCCTCTCCCACTGTGTCTGTCACCCCCTCTTCCAAGACACACAAACGCAGGCAGCCACCCACCCAACAGCCATCCACCTCACGACAGCCTACAGCACCAGCACCTTCACCCAATGACAGCACACTTGACTCTCCTACAACCACATCCTCTTCCTCCACTCCCATCACCACTTCTCCTACCCTTTACCTTGGCCCTAAAAAAGTTTTCCTGGCTAATCTTGACCTCTTTCCCTCCGATGACCTACCCCCTCCATCTGCAAAGAGTCCCAAGAGCACCACAGCCACCACCAGCCCAGCTTCGGGTGTCACTGTTGTGCATGGGTTCTGGAGTCCACCCTTTGCCAGCAGTGACACCTCAATCAGCAGCAAGGACACATCCAGCCCCCCCCCCCGGCAAGAGGACCAGGAAACACAAGGGCCGCCGTGCGAGGACTGACACGGCTGCCCCCAAGGAGCAAACTTCGCCCACTTCACCAGCCACATCATCTAGGGGAGGCAAGGGCCTGAGAGCCCCATCTAAGGAGCGTAAGGGCAGCAGGGCGGAGAAGTCAGGCAGCAGGAGCGCGGAGCAGGTGGGCCCCACATGCCACACCCCAGCTGGAAAGGAGGACACCAAAGGGCCCAGGACTCCGTCCCCGAAGGATCCAGAAGCATCACGGTCGGAGGGCGACTGAGCAGGGAGTCCAGGCCAGGTCTGGCTCCCTTGACCTACTGGATGTGCACCGCTGAACAGGGCCCGCCGTGAAGATAGGCACCGCTTAACAGGGCCCCGCCGTGCAGAAGAGCACCGCTGAACAGGGCCCGCCGTGGAGAAGAGCACCGCTGAACAGGGCCCGCCGTGAAGATAGGCACCGCTGAACAGGGCCCGCCGTGCAGAAGAGCACCGCTGAACAGGGCCCGCCGTGGAGAAGAGCACCGCTGAACAGGGCCCGCCGTGAAGATAGGCACCGCTGAACAGGGCCCGCCGTGGAGAAGAGCACCGCTGAACAGGGCCCGCCGTGAAGATAGGCACCGCTGAACAGGGCCCGCCGTAGAGAAGAGCACCGCTGAACAGGGCCCCGCCGTGGAGAAGAGCACCGCTGAACAGGGCCCGCCGTGAAGATAGGCACCGCTGAACAGGGCCCCGCTGTGCAGAAGAGCACCGCTGAACAGGGCCCCGCCGTGCAGAAGAGCACCACTCCGCTGGGCCCCGCCGTCTCAAGCACAGCTCCGCTGGGCCCCGCCGTCTCAAGCACCGCTCCGCTGGGCCCTTCCTGTCAAGCACCGCTCCGCTGGGCCCTTCCTCTCAAGCACCGCTCCGCTGGGCCCCGCCGTCTCAAGCACCGCTCCGCTGGGCCCCGCCGTCTCAAGCACCACTCCGCTGGGCCCTTCCTGTCAAGCACCACTCCGCTGGGCCCCGCCGTCTCAAGCACCGCTCCGCTGGGCCCTTCCTGTCAAGCACCGCTCCGCTGGGCCCCGCCGTCTCAAGCACCGCTCCGCTGGGCCCTTCCTGTCAAGCACCACTCCGCTGGGCCCTTCCTGTCAAGCACCGCTCCGCTGGGCCCCGCCGTCTCAAGCACCGCTCCGCTGGGCCCTTCCTGTCAAGCACCGCTCCGCTGGGCCCTTCCTCTCAAGCACCGCTCCGCTGGGCCCCGCCGTCTCAAGCACCGTTCCGCTGGGCCCCGCCGTCTCAAGCACCGCTCCGCTGGGCCCTTCCTGTCAAGCACCGCTCCGCTGGGCCCTTCCTGTCAAGCACCGCTCCGCTGGGCCCCGCCGTCTCAAGCACCGCTCCGCTGGGCCCTTCCTCTCAAGCACCGCTCCGCTGGGCCCCGCCGTCTCAAGCACCGCTCCGCTGGGCCCCGCCATCTCAAGCACCGCTCCGCTGGGCCCTTCCTGTCAAGCACCGCTCCGCTGGGCCCCGCCGTCTCAAGCACCGCTCCGCTGGGCCCTTCCTGTCAAGCACCGCTCCGCTGGGCCCTTCCTGTCAAGCACCGCTCCGCTGGGCCCCGCCGTCTCAAGCACCGCTCCCCTGGGCCCTTCCTCTCAAGCACCGCTCCGCTGGGCCCCGCCGTCTCAAGCACCGCTCCGCTGGGCCCCGCCGTCTCAAGCACCGCTCCGCTGGGCCCTTCCTCTCAAGCACCGCTCCGCTGGGCCCCGCCGTCTCAAGCACTGCTCCGCTGGGCCCTTCCTGTCAAGCACCGCTCCGCTGGGCCCTTCCTGTCAAGCACCGTTTATGGTTCACTGTGCCCACCATGCCTCCTCCTTGAGCAGTGGACACTGTCATCCACCAGATGGACTGTGGCTTTGCACTCCCCAGGATGGTGAAGTGGGCAAGCCACCCACTGTGGAGACTTGAGAGACTGTGGCTTTGCATTCCCCAGGATGGTGAAGTGGGCAACCCACCCACTGTAGAGACTTGAGAGACTGTGGCTTTGCACTCCCCAGGATGGTGAAGTGGGCAACCCACCCACTGGAGAGACTTGAGAGACTGTGGCTTTGCATTCCCCAGGATGGTGAAGTGGGCAACCCACCCACTGTAGAGACTTGAGAGACTGTGGCTTTGCACTCCCCAGGATACATCAATGGGCATGGTGGCCCCTTCGTGGATCTGGCGTCGTGGACTCATGTGGCTGTGGTGCCTCCCACTTCCCTTCCCCCTGAGGTGCCTGTAATTTTTTCATCAGATGCCCCTGCAGTGTTCTCTCCAAAGGACTCAGGTCTCCTGTGTGGGCTTTGCCCTTGTGTCGCTACACTGTAGCCCACGGACTGTTCCATTTAACTTTCATGTACAGGACTAATTGCCTCGGTTCTCCATGGCAGTGTATATAGTATCATTTTGTTATGGATATTTTGCGTAGTTGACCGCTCCATATCAGAGTCTATTTTTTATATAAATTTTTCGTCCCAATTTATTTCTGTCTTTGCATTCTTAAGGGGGGTTTGGGTGGTGTCACTGTGCATTGTTGCTCTGCATTAGTGTGTACATAGTTTGGGGGGGGGGTCGCATATGTGTGTGCCGTAAGCTTCCCTCCTCCCCCCTCCCGTGTCTCGTAGGTGCAGTACTCACCGTTGTCGTCTGCGCCGGAGTTCGTACTCGTGGTAGATGAGAAGGTAGACGAGAGCAGGTAGGATGTTTAATTCGGGTTCCATGCTGTCCTCCCTCCTCGTGGAGTGTGTTTTGGTGCGCGTTTTCCCGTTCGTAGTCTGTTTCCGCCGTGTTTTTATCGGCGGGGCTCCCGCCCCGGAAAAGGTGGCGGATTGGTGAGTTGTGATAGTGTGGGCAGTACATTGTCTGCCGCCTGCCTGTTGGCGGTGAACGCCACGCTGTTTGTCTGCACCGCCGCGGCGGTCGGAGTGTTAATGAGGCGGGCTGTGTTGGCGGTTCCCGCCAGGGTCAGAATTCCATTTTTTCGACCGCCGGCCTGTTGGCGGGTTGGCCGCCGCTTTATCACCGACCGCCAGGGTTAGAATCACCCCCGTTATCTCCACGTCTCCCCCAGCACACATTTGCCCGCAGAAAGTCTGCTGATTTATCATAAAAACTTAACTCAGACTTATGTTAAGAATGCCAATTTCTTCTAGAACCAGTAATCAAGTTATTCTCAAGTATTGTTTCATCTCAGCGCCGGTTGGATAGTGACTCTATAGGAGGTCTTTCTTCTCCATAAAAGGCACAGTCCTGAAGATAGTCTCACTGATGTATTACAACTGAGACCAAAATGATGATGCATAACCCTTCTCTGTTTGAAAATATTTCTCACATCTTTGTAGAGTCTAGGCCTTCCTTTAAGTCAGTTTCTAGTTTGATGTTTTGAAGTGGGCACTATACCTTGACATATGATAGACAAGATTTGAAATGTATTAGAAAAAAAATTGTCAATGTACAAGATTTATGTTTTAAACCCCTGTGTAATAGTTGCTCTATTTTTAAATGTAATTTTGAAAACATATACATCTGCATCTAGATTTTTGTCGTTCTTTAAATACTGTGGATAGGTTATTCAGTTCAGTAGGGATGTCACTTTGAGATATAAATGTATAGCAAATTCACAAAACAATTATATTAAGTAAGTCCCTCATTGGCACTTTCACCCACCGGATCACAGTTACCCAAGAATAAACAACTGAAGGTGCTGTTCGTATAGGGGAATGAGGGGTTCAGAAAAATTAGAACTATAGGGGAGTCCCTATACCCATTAAATGGTGCTCTCACACACGCAAATTGGTGTCATGCTTTATCATAGGGCAAGCTCCTCATCCTGCCAGCGCTGCAATACCTGATGGGCCCAGTAAGAGGTCCCTTTTTTGAAGATCTTTTTAGTTATGCTGTAATGTTGATCTAGTGTGTGAGGGGGTGTTCTGTGTAGGGTGCTGAGAACATGAGAAACATTATAGTGCATTAAAACTGTCTAAGCGGTACCTAGAGAACCGTGAATGTCATGGTCCCCTTCACAGGGTTCAAAACAAATACAAAGTGCTACCACCAGGTTTAAGGTACCCAGGTAGCCCTTAGTGTGGCTTCAGTTGTGTCAACATGTTTTGCATCCCTTGGTCTAACCGGATTTTTGGTGCTTCTTCAGGACCAGAAATCTCTACCCTACACAAAAAGGATATTTAATAGTGGGTGCTCCCTAACGGATAAAAATACCTCCCTATGGCATGATTCAATGTAGAGAACAAAAAATAGAACAACTAGGCAAGAGTATGCCGATTCACACATTTTGTAATGCAAGAGAAATTCACACTACATGCAGTAGGCACCAAAAGGTCACTGTTAGGTGATCAGTGCTAGTACCTATAGCAGGCAAGGCAGGTGACCACATGTATGTAAAACCACCGTACACAAAGACAAACAACAAATAAGATAAAAGAGACCCGCGGGTCACCATATCCCCTTTGGCAAGGGTGCGGAGCCTTACCCATTGGGCTATATAGGCTTCTAGCCAGCCCTCACTCAATCAACGCAAAATTCATAGGCCATTGGGCACTGACAAAACTCAAAGACTACAGTTTCTCTAAGAAATGTAATTGGCCCTCTTTCATTAATAGCTGCTATTAAACTTCAATCATTAATAGTTTCCACTCATAACCAGGCAGGTAGTTGCTGCAAGTTCACTACTCTACCAGGAAAAAAACATCAGGTGGATTGGGGATGGCTTGCTACCACCTTAGTCAGGACCCAATCAAATTGACTTGTACCTAGAGGTCACACTAGTCTAAGGCCAAGATTGAAGAACAAGGTTGCATCCATATCTTTCATTTCCTGGAATGTGGCAGGATTCAAAAGATCTCCTAACGGATTCCGACACAATGTCTTTCTTAACATCATATGACATTATGTGTATCCAAGAATCTTGCTGTGCTATGGAAACTCTGCTCAAGGTTATTATGAATGATTTTCTCCTGCTACTAGATCACATACAAAAGGTCATGCAATAGGGAGTCTATCAATCTTTTTAACAACTAGTTGGGATTTTGCAGTCTCTGAGTACACCACTGGACATAAAGGGCCTCGTTACAAGTTTGTCAGACCTGTGAACACCATATTGGCGTTAGAAGTCAGACCACAAACATGCTGGTGGAAGAGACCGCTAAATTATGACTTTGGTGGTGATGTCAACAGAATACAATCAAAGCACCGACAGCACCGCCAGTGCGGTCAGGCCACCGAAGATGACTGGAGTCGCCAACAGTCCGGGGGAGACCAGGTTTCCATTGGACTAATTACGAGGTTGCACACCGCCAACATTTCCGCCGCGGTTGGACCAACAGGGAAACCCAGCCGGAAACTAACTGTATAAAAGGAAACACTCACCTCCAGGAAGCCATACTCGTCCAGAGCCGCTGTGGAACCACAACTAGACATCATCCCACTGCTCCTGCTCGCAGAAAGACAACGGAAACATCACCGACAACAACCATAAGTACACAGGCTCACCTGTTACTTTTGTATATTGTTAAAATGGGTATAGTCACATAACATACAATAGGGAGGGGGTGCGAGGGCTATACGCACATGTAACAGTACAGTGACACGCACACTCACATACAGCAACAAAAACACCCACACATACACAGCAAAAACACTGCAGCCAGCAGACACACACCACATGTCAAAAACACACAGGATCACAGCACAGGCCCAGCCTCACACAATCCCATACAACATACCAACATGTAACCACAACACCACAACTGCACAAATATAAATGCATATCAAACACTCAGAACCAACACTGGCCAGGGACTCATCATACATACAACACAATATACAACCAACATGGAATGAACACACACATTTACACCATCATGCAACTTAGCAATCGACACACACATCGCACACACAGCACATCGTACCTATCATACCATGCACAATGCATGCACACTCACACAGTCAAAGCACACAAAGCCACACACCCCAACAACAAACACATGCCAAAACACAAACACGACACAATATTATGACAGCAACGTGTCTGCAATAAACACATGCCCATCACACATCACACCTCCTATCCCTGGAAGACAAAAGCACTGCACACACCCACACATACTGCTCAAACAATACAGAAAGCACAAGCACCACACACACACAAATACTGGCACACAACCAATGTCAGCCAGGAACAACTCAAACCCAGGAAAGGAAATGCAGGACAAAGATGTAACCAGGAAACCAACAACTGGTTGGTTATAATATATTATGTTATGTTATTAAGAAAGATAAAAGTCCAAAGGCCCTTTGCCAGTCCATATATACAACATGGTTTTGCACCAAAAGGCACAAAATTGTGCCCGAACTTGACTCCTGACTGCCATGTAACTTCCACAGGTACGGGCATCAAGGGGGCAGGTAGGCACCCTAGGGAGTCTTGGGGTGGTGGTTGAGGGGGGTTGGGCTTAGACTAGGGAAAGGGAGTTTGGGATTAGGCTTGGAGGTTTGTTTTTGGCTTGGGGGAGAGTTGAGCCTTCTTGGGGGGGGCATGGGTACTGGCAGAGGGAGTAGGGGAGAATTTGGAGGTGGAAGGGATGTCCTTGGGGAAGGAAATGGATATTTTAGGGGTGTCACAAGGGGAAGAGTAGGGAAAAGGTTAAACTCCAAGAGGAAAGCTTTTTTGCACACACAGGAATGGTCATAACAAAAGGGTTTAGGTGTGGAGGGAGAGGGAGTGATTGTAAGAGGTGTTGGTGTGGATGTCTTGGGTGCGTATTTGTGGGAGGTATTCTTGTTGGTGGTGGGTGCCTGTTGGGTGGGTGAGTGAGGGTGTTTATGTGTCGGGCTGAGGTGGGGTGGAGGTGCAGGAGGATGCTGTGGTGGATGGGTGGCTGTCTGTTGGGATGACAAATGCAGGTATGGTGGATGTGCTGCATGTAGGTGTGTCAGTGGTTGTGGTGTGCTGTGTGGTGACTTGGGTGGATGTCTGAGGGTCTTCTGGGATGGTGTATGTGGGTAGGATCGGTGTGGTGGCTGCATTACTGAATGTTGGTGTGGTGTCTGCAGGTGTGATACGTGTTGTGTTTGTGATGCTGGGGTGATGGGGTGTCAGGGCAGGTAGTGACTGTTGCTGTGTATGCAGGTGGCTGTTACTTGTGTGTATGTTGGTGTGTGTCTTTTGGTACTTATGTTTGCTTGCGCTACCCTTGGATGTTGAGGTGGATGCATGCCTGTCTGTTTGTGTGCTTTGGCTGGGTCAGGGAAAGTGGGATTCAGATTGGGAAGAGGAAGATGGAGGGGGGAAGGTAGACAAAGGGGGACTGGCTGCCATCAGTGTGGAGGCCAGAATCTGAAATGATCCCTGTAGGCCAACCAGTGCACAGTGAATGACCTCCAGGAACACATTACTCTCTTGTATCTGAGTTGCCAGTCCCTGGCAGGCATTCATGATGGTCCATTGACCCACAGAGATCGGCTTCAGGAGGGCAATAGCTTCCTCACTGAGGGCAGCAGGGCTAACAGGGGCTGGGACTGAGGTGCCTGTGGCAAAGGAGATGGCCACCTCTTGGATGAGCAGGCACAGCCAAATGGTGGGGAGCTACAGGGAGGGCGGTGATAGAAAGGGGGTTGGTGGACAGAGATGGTACTGGGATGGTCCCAGATGGCTCCGCCACCGCCAGAGAGTGTCCTCTGGAGGAAAATTCCAATGATGATGTACTGGATCCAGACTTCCCTGTGGCACTCCCCTTGCCCTCTGGGCCACCGGGTCCCTCACTGTTGGTGTTCTCATGACTGGAGATCCTGTGGCCAGAAGCTTTCCCCTCGGCCGTTCCCCATCTTCTTCGCCTGCCGATGCTGCAGAACAATAAGAGAGAGGCATGGTAATCACATTCTTTACATACCACTTCCATCATACATTACACATCAATGACATTTCATCCAGTTGACCAACACCCCCAGGTAGTACCGGTTAAGTGGCAACATCGTATCACAAGATACAATGTATATCCCTCAATAAAAACATTGTCACACACCAGCTAAGCTCCCTATCCCACAATACCATGATATCAGTAGACCTATCACACTAACCATTCCATGACAAGGTGGCTTTGCCACATGATGCAGGGTCCCTATCCACAGCAACATAGTCAAGTATCGATCAAGCTATAGTTTAGAAATGTGACACTGATTTTCACAATTCAAATACGAAACTCAACACATACTAACAATTAAGCCTGATGTCATGTACCAGGCAATGAAACATACTACATAGTAAACTCAAGACTGGTGTACACAAGCCACGCCCACTTCATGTCACATAGTTAACAACATGCACAATGGATATATGCAATCATGCAACTCCTCTAATTGGAATCCTCAACCTTTTGTGAGATGAAAGAGTCTGAACACATGTCACCTACACATGTACCAATAGTGATGTATGAAAAGATTGTAAATGCTTTGTGGACCAAGGCATCTAAGTCATTGTCCTCCTGAAAACAAAGTATATCAGTCATATAGGGGCCTAATAAGCTCAGAGCATCTACTCACACACGACAACAGGTAGTATATCTATTGTTCCTAGTCAATGGACGGCTATCGTGTGCATGAAGGTGAGAATCAAAATTAACATTCAATTATTCCATCAGTAGCCCAATGACTGGGTGTCAACATCACTATCCACACATCAGACATGACTAGCCTTACATCTGTCTGTGAAAAACATCAGAGAGACAAACCATATTTGAGGCTACCATGAAAGGTACACCCACCATGATGCAAGCCAAATGCCTCAATACACATACCATATCACACACGTGTATGTGAACTACCACTCCTGCACCACATTGGTGTCAGTGCAAACAATAGGTTTCCATATAGCCAGGACTCAGTAAACATATCCAAAATAGCAACAGAAAGTATGTTTGTAACTCATTAGAATCTGGAGTCATGACAGTACCTTTACACATGATGTTGGCAAAACAATGATAGGATTGTAACTGTGAATAAGATATCTTAGCCTATTTATCATGCCTACAACAGTATGGCTACAAAAATGCTGTGTGGCTAATATTCATAGCCTTGACACCTATGGATGTGCTCCAATAGGAGACTAGCAAAACCTCCATGGTTACCAACATGTAGGTTGTCCACTCAGATGAGACTTTACAAAGGTCTATGTACATTCCTCACTTACCAAGGGGGGTCACCTTGAAACAGCCTGGAATAAGTTTAGCAAGTATGACATGTGATATGTCAGATGAACATCACAGTCTCACATGATGCTGTCACTCATCAGAAACATTTTGAAAATTAGGACTGACTTCAAATTGTCAGTCTCTATGTTGCACATAGACCTGGATCAAGGGCTGTTGAAATGGACAGAGAGCAAGAACCTGGACAACTTACCATCATGATATTGGGAGTATTGACCTGTAGGTGGGAATGAACAACCACCAGGGTATGAAAAGCTATATAGTTGTACACATACGACACAGTCACATGTGCATAATCAAATGTTCTGTACAGAGCGGACAACATAGGTGAGTAATATGTCCCTATATACATTAGAATGTGCACACCTGTGTACCATTGTTGGGTACTGTACATCAATGTGTTGCTTGTAGATCTTTAACCCTTTGCATTTACCACACTGTCAGAGCTAACAATCTGTCACATGAGACACTAATCTGGTAAAGGGTTGAAATTGTGCTAGATCTGTACTTACCCCCTTGTGACTGCAGTGCTGCCCTCAAATGCCCATCCAACTCAGGGTACGCCACTGCCACAATGTGGGCCATTAGCGGGGGTCAAAGTCCAACGGGCACCCCGTCCTCCTTGGGAGGACATCCCCAGTTGGCCCTCTGCAGTCTTCCGGGCCCAGGGTTTCAGGTCCGCCCACCTCTTCTTACAGTGGGTGCTCCACCAGCCGTGGACCCCCAGGGTCTGCACTTTCTTGGTGATGGCATGCCAAATACCCTTTTTCTGATGGGTGTTGACCTGCATGGATGACACAGACAAGAGAATGTCATGTCCACATACATCATACCAAAACAAGCAGGGTGAAAAACAGGTTAATGCAACTAGCCATCCACAGACTGTCTTCAACATCCCCTTCAACAAGAGATGATCATATGCAGTCAGGCCATGTGTGATGTAGAAACAGGCATACAACATGCATATCCAGCACCAGGTGTCAGCTTGATACATATGACCAGACCACAAGCATATCCGTAAACATGGTATTTCTGGCAACATTTGTCATACCACCGCAGTGATCATGTATTACAGTCAGTAGGTGGGCCACACACTCTCTACTATGTCTCAGGACTCAAAAACTATCACAAAACATACACACATGCCCATCTACCCACACATATTACCTCAAGCCGTCATTCTTCCACAATTCCTGGACATCATCATACACTTTACCAATCAACCATTGCTTATCATAATAAAAGGTAGGTGAGCAAATATACATATGTGCACATGGTGCACTTACCTGTTCCTCTGGTGCACCATAGATCTATTCATGCAGGGGTAGGGCCTCCTCCACCAGCTTATCAAGCTCCCCTGGGGAGAAGGCAGGGGGCCTTACCTGTAGGATGTGGCATGATTGCTCCCAGAGGCAGTACACAGCAGCTCAGGTCATGGAGGTCTTGCTGGCAGCAGTGTCAGGCGTGAAGTGAGAGATTAAGTATGAGACGGGGGTCACGTCCACCACGTAAAAGACCGTCACTGCCGGTGGACATCGCCATTGGCGCAAGACCGCCAAAGGCAGCAGTGTGTTCCAATGGCAATGTCCACCGCGGTTGTATCCACCTACCATCATGACGACTTCAGCCGTCAAAGTTAGGTCATTTCCTAATGTCCAGTACAGTAGGTCAAGCAGCTGCCATTTTAAGGCTAATAGATGAATGGTACAGTAAATTCAAAGTTGTGTCACAAGCTGTGAAACATATCTATGACATTGTGTTCACTGCTGGCTTTGACCAACCACAAAAAGGAACAAGCAGGATTAATGTACAGGTTGTAAACTTGATGAGTTATAAGTAATGTAACTTTAGTGGCATAGTAAGCACACCAATGACAATGTGAATTATGGCATAGTTGTGAAACATGGTGAGAATTTCATTATCACAGAGATTTTTAGTGACATGCTCATCCATTTCTAAATCATGATGGAGAAAAGGGCATATGATTACAGTAATAACCCATACATTTTCTTGTAGCATGCCTGAGCATTATGTGTGACATATGTATCCTAATACTTACTATGGACAGAATGAGTGATACACATACATCCTGGTTTTACCTCACATAGTTACCCTGGCATGAGAAAAGTGAGAGAACCTCCAGTGTACTATTCACTAGCAGGCCTGCAGACCATGGAGAGTCAACATATCATCTAAATCTACTGCCTGGATAGGCAGACAATCATGGATCTCTGTCGTCAGTTGGAGCCAGATCTGATGCCTACATTCATAATCCCTATGGCATTCCACCCATTGTACAAGTCATGTCAGTGCTGCACTTCCTGAACACAGGCTCCTTTCAAAATAGTGTGGCCCTAACTGCAGGGATGTCTAACCCTATGTTCAATCCGGTTTTGAAGGCTATACTGTCTGCATTGTTGAAACACCTAGAAAGCTACATATGATTTCCACAACGTGAAGATTTGGCCCATGTGAAGGCTGATTTTTATGCTTTGGCGCACATTCCACATGTGGTGGGAGCCATTGATGGCACCCATGCAGCCTTAGTTCCCCCAAATGCCAATAAACAGGGGTGTAGGAACAGGAAAAACTCCAACTCCATTAATGTCCAAGTAGTCTGTTTGGCAGACCTCTACATTTCACAAGTTTGTGCAAAGTACTAGGGTCAGTCCATGATGCCTTCATCATGTGGAACAGCAATATCCCACTGCTGATGACACAACAGTACACAGAGAGGGCCTTGCTGGTTGGTAAATTATATATGTCAAGTGTGTCTGTAACTTTTATCTGTTACCAAATCTGTAGATGTCCACGTTTATGTTTGCCTTTTTTTAACCATTCCTTACAGGGGACTCTGGCTACCAAAATGGTCCTTGCTTGTTTACACCTGTGAGGTACCCAACCATGCCAGGGGAAGTCCACTTCAAAGAGGCCCACGGAAGAGCAAGGCGTGTTGTGGAGCAGACGTTTGGGCTCCTGAAGGCTAGATTCCGTAGCATAGATAAGTCTGGTGGAGCCCTCCTCTACTCACCCATCAAGGTATGTCAAATTATTGTTGCCTGCTGCATGCGCCACAAACTCACCCTGAAACGTAAAATTCCCTACTATACCAGGAGAGGGGGAACCAGCAGTTGCAGTGGTTGAGAATGAAGATTTGTCAAGTGAGGATGGGTGTGATGAGGAGGAAGCTGGAGGCATCCAGGCAGATCTCATCAATCAGTACTTCATCTGACTGTAGGTGTGTGATGTCTAAAAATCTAACTAACTCAGTGTGGTATGGGGGTTTAGGGATGCTTGATAAGGGTCTTAGCATGACCATCAGACAGGTCATAAGTAGCTCCAAAGCACATAGCTCATATATCCATGCAGAATACTACATGAAGTAGTGTGCAGCTTGTTGATCACCATAGTCTAAGTTTGCACAATGCACAATCAGTTACCATTGTATATAGGACATAGCTGTAAGATGTTTTACAATCAATCCTGGCTATTCCTTATGTATGCCATTTTTATTTTGCAGATTACTTCACAAGGTTATCCTTATTTGGCAATATCAGATAGTGTCACAGGCAGGTGGCATTTGCAGACTGACCAGTGAAGTGAGCATGGATTGAACCAGGTACTGTCAGGCATGAGATTTGTGGTGTATGAGTTCTACGCACAGACTGTCAGGACAGTGGGATGGTAGTGTCCTATTCCACACTACAGACCAGTTTGCCATGGGAGGTTGGCCCAATGGTGCCATGTGTGTGGTCTGGTGTCTCTGATACGTCTTCCTGTGCAATCCATAACCTCAACCTTCTTAATGGCTTGTTTTGGTAATACCTCATTTGTATGTAGCTGTCAGTGTGTTTCCTCGTTTCAGGCCACTGTGCAAGTTTATCAAGACTGACATAGTTGAGTAGCATGCCTGATACCTGAGCATGGTAAATATAAGGTTCCATGACTGGGAACATTTGTACTGACCTCTGTCTGGATTATGGGGTATGGTCACTTGGTAGGCATGGAATGGGTATGTGATAACGCTTTACCTAATGATAGATTAAACAAATCTGCTTGCCTATTCAGATAATGAAAGACTGACATGTCCCTATCTTCACTAGTCTGTGGGGTGCTAGTGATTCACACCTACACTGATTCACTAAAGTGAGCAGCAGTACGTCACTGTGTGATCATTGACATTTTCCTAACCTATATGTGGGAAAGTTCAATGAATGTGAACAGAGTTTTGCCCGTCAGTATCATCAAATACAAACTGTGCCTTGATTAAACGGTACATGTGAGATGGGACTTTACTAATTTGGTACATTTGTGCATATCTTTTATGTGCAAGAAGTATTACAGTTAACAGTTGCATATAGCTGAAAAATGGCTCTCAAACTTGATCTGTCATTTAGTAGTTTATTAAGGAGTGCAAAATCATATGTGGGAATTGGATCAAATCAAAGGGATATAAACAGTGAAGGGTTCAGTCATGGTGGATGAAATCATCAGTGTAGCTGCTACAACAAGTGGAGTCTCAAGTCCAGTGTTCTTCTACCATTAGAAAATTAAGATTATTTGCAGAACAGTCAACAGGGTGTATCAGTGATGCACAAGGGGAACAGATCAGTAGAGGTTCACTCCCTAGCAGTGGTTGAAGTCTTGGCATCTGCTCCTCCTAGATGTTTAGGTAGACGTCCATGTTCTCTGGGGGGTTTGTCAGCTACAGAAGCAAGAGTGTCTGAGGCATGTCCTTCCCCTGGCAGATCCTCCATTCCACTGGCCGCCACAGATGTAGAAGGGGGAGATGTCACATTGCTAGTGGAAGGGGCCAGCTGCTGTGGAAATAACCTACTCAGGGTGGTAGTTATGTCTCTCAGTACCCCTCCAATGGCATCCAGGTGAGACTTTTGGGCCTCCCACTGCTGCATCATTTCCTGGTAGTTGTCCCTCTGGAGCTGCTTGATCTCGCCCATCATGGTAAGTACCTGTACCATCACTCCTTGATTCCCTGATATGGCATTGACACCTGGTTCCAAATCTGGGGTAGAGCTATACGGGAAACAGAGATTTCCAATATAATACACCATGCTACAAGACGTTGGTTTATCTTGGTGGTTAGATGTCTGTTCATTGACTCATATCTTGTCTGCTAAATGACTTTACATTTTAAAGTTATTTCCAAGTTAGGTGTATAGCATCATTAAGTCAACTAACAGCTGCACAATGTACTATGGAAACAGAGATGGTCAACAGTATAGGAGTAACCAGTATACCTGGGTCCCTGTATGGGTCTACTCCAAGTACATCTAGCTTCCTAAATGTGTGTGGCCCCCAGGTGAGTGCATTACATTGTTTGACTGGAGATTTAAAGGCCAGTGTAGCAGGGAACACCGTTGTAGCTGTGTGTTGGAGGTTTTGTACTGGCAGTTGCCCATAGCATTGCTGTCATTGCCACAGACTGTACAATTGTGGAAATTCAGGTGGGTTGAACTGTTTGCTAGTTTAACATGCAAGGTAATTTTAATTGTACTACACTGTTCTGGTTTTCTTAATGGTGGAACAGTGCTGGCTGGGAGTTTTGTGTTGCCAGACCTTGTGCTACCCAGGCCATACACAGACACTGTGGCCCCAGGTGAGTTTATTTGACATCTGGGATGCCAGAGAGGGGTATTTTTCTGGTGATAGATGCTTGATGGACTTGTGCTCCAAATAGTTGTGGCTCTACTCTGATGATTTCATCCACCATGACTCTCAATTCATCATCTGTAAAACAGGGATGTTTTTGTGGGGACATGTTAGTGATGGACGAGACGGTAAGGAAGAAGAAAACATTTAAATTAATTGGTGATAAAGTGTGGGTTCTGTAATGTGAGTGGATGACCGGTGGTGTCAAATGTGTGGGGTGCTAACTTATGTTTTGGATGTTTTGTGCAGTTGCATGATGTGTGCTATGTGAAGTGTGTAGGGGTGCCTATTCTATGGCTCCTAATTTCTGTGTGCAGCCTCTATCTAGCTCTGTATGACATTTTTGTTACTAAGGATTGTGGGATGTAAAAGGGTGTGTTTTGTAGTGCAGTGTGTAGGTGAATCGGGTGTGTGGATGTGTGTCAGGTGTGGGGTTTCCAAGCTATCCAATGTGGTGTTGTGCAATACTGTGGTGACAGCCGACCACTGTGGTTTACACCATTGTTGGTCTTCCGCCATGGAAGAACTGCTATCGCGATTTGTGGGTCATAATGGGTTCTGAGGTTTTTTTGGCGGGCTGGCGGCGCGGATGGTGGGACCCACCCTCTAGTGTCCTGGAGGTTTCTGAATTGTGGCTGGATTTTGGCAGACTTCGCTGTGTGAGTCGTAATACGGTGGTCGTATTACTGCCAACATGGCAATCTTTTGGCAGCCGCCAGACTAAAAAAAAAGGCTTCTCTGTGTCGAAATCAAAAGTTGGAGTTACAATTCCATAAAGAGTAACTTATTTTTGTTAAACGTGTATACTCATCCAGCATCCTTAGGGAAAAGCGAAAAGATGATGGAGCTCGATAAGTTAATTTTGGATATCAAGCACAGTCATGGCAAAGCTCATCTTCTCCGGACTGGACATTTCAATTTAAATCTGCTCCATAAACCTTTTCACATATGCCCCAGAGCTTGTTTATAAAAAATTGCACCAATGGATATACCAGTCTAAGTTCTATTGGTTCAAATGATACTCATTAGTACTGGAAATGGGTTAAATGGAGTTCAGATGTTGCTATAAAATATACCATCTGGAAACCAGCCTTATGTAATTAGAGCAATTATTTAATTCATACAATCAGCGAATGGGAACTCTTCATGCAAAAGCTACTTTTTGCTCTTGTCAGCAGTCAACAGACTAGCCCCATAATTAGATCTTTTGGGTCTGCCTCTTCGCATATTTGATTTACAAATGATCTTAGGATCCAGGAAAGAATCCTCTAAAAGCAGATAAGGTTACTTAAATCTGGGTCAAACCTCTTTTCGCTACAGAAATAAATACTTTATGTACCTAGTATAAGAAACATATTTGGCAAGCAAAACAAAAGTACGAGGAAGCACTCCAGGCTGATCTTTTCTGGACCTGTCAAAATAAAAACCCAAAGGATTTTTGAATCATTATCAATCATTTTAGTGGGGGTCAGAAACCATAAAAATAAATGGAAACAATGTTACCCCTGAAAACTGGATCACGCATATTTGCTTTTTGTATAATACCTCCACTGAATATTCTAATCAACAACTCTGTTATAGTAAGCAAAAACATGTGCATGGAAGGTTTGAGGAAACAGAAGTGCAAAACCTTCAATATGCATCAACCTTCATGGCCATAAAAATAGTAAATCTGATCCAGAAAAGCTGAGCTGATGGAGCCCCTAGTTCAACGCAATCCCTGCATCAGTATGCAAACAGGATGCCAAGTTTTGGTCTACGTTGGTGGAAACATGTTTTAAAACTTGTATGATTATTGAATCTATCCCTTCATCTTAGCAAGGTTTGATTTTGCATCCCATTTCCAAAAAGGGCCCAGTACCAAGCCCTGAGAGCTACTGTCTTATAGCCCTTTTGGATGTTGAGGCCAAATATTTTTCCTCGCATCTACTGGAGGACTTAGAAGCATGGGCCAGCTCAAAGAACCTGGTATCTTTTAACCAAACTGGTTTTAGACCTTTTCTATGAACTACTAATAATCTTGTAGCCATTAGGATGCTAGCAGAAAAACAGATAATAAAACATGAGTTTGTTTACTGCTGCTTTGTACATTATAGTAACGCTTTTGATCATGTCACTCGCCAGTCGCTTTGGTCCAAGCTTAAAGCCTGGCAAATTCCGAAGCACTACTCTGTGGCATTCAGCTACTCTACTCTGACATATTGGCCAGAGTGAAAGTGGGAAATAGCACAGCGGTCTCCGGCAAGATACAAATTTAACAAGGTGTTAGACAAGGGTGTGTATGGGCCTCAGCTCTTTTTATCTTGTTTATTATGTGTGACCTGGTACCCTCATTGAACTCAGTTATCAGCCACGCTCCAAAACTAGTGCATCAACCCATAACTTCATTTCTCTATGCAGACGATATTGTCCTTCTAAGCCAAATGACGATGGTGCTACAAAGATTGATCAATGTCTTACACAATCATAGCAGCTCAAATAGAATGACAATAATTTTGAAAAAACAAACAGTGATATTTGTCAGAAAAAGGAAAAAACTGGTATCTGAATAACTGTTGTCTGATTACATCAAACAAATATAAATGTCTGGTATGCTGGCTGGATGACAAAGGAGGCCATCTAACACACCTAAACTCATTAAAGCCAAAATCCGCCTCATTACAGTTTGCCTTTCATACCATATTCAAATGTACAAAACAGCCTACTCTCGAACCATTGTTGAAGGTAGTAAATGCGAAACTTATCCAGACACTGGCATACGGCCGGAGCACTTTCGGTAAAACTAGGTGCTTTTTTAACAATGCCCAGAGCGCAATCTTCAGGGCACTGTTCAAGCTTCACACAATAGCTCATCAGCCCAGAATATGTTGAAATTTAAGATGAGCGACCAGAAATCTAATCTCTTGAAGTATATGCACTCAGCATGAGTCGGTTCTCCGAAGAATTTAATCTGGCTAGAAGTTAGATCTGCAAACAACTTGGCGTCCCAAAACATCTGATCAAATGCCTTCACTGAAGTCTTGGAGCTAAAAGGAGCAGCTCCTCTCTGGAATGGAAATCTGCCTCACCAGCAGTTCGAAGCAGCTCTAAACCAGGTTCACAAAGGATCCTTTGTAACTGATTGTTGGACCTTTGAAAGTATGCCGACCTCTTCATTAAGAGCTATGCCCAAATAAGGGCCCAAAAATATATCACTGAATCATTTTCAGAGTACTACAAAGTTAAGTTTTGTCGCCTAAGCATGGGCTGCTTCTCATCACTGGCCCTCCTACCTCCCTGGGTGTGGCAACCTGCCATCAACATGTGTCATTTATGTGGCTTGTTCCAGGGGACACTTCCACACTTGCCCTGCATTTGCCCCGTGCTAATTTATGAACGTTGGAGTTTTCCTTCGCCATTACCTGATTAATCAGGGGTCATGGACAATACAAGCGGCCATCAAATTCCTTTTGAATGAAGCTCACCTGCAAGTAATAGCTAGCTTTATAAAATGTTTGGACAGAGTGAATAAAACATTAAGGAACTTAGCTACAATCTCAACCTCCTCAGGGACATGGGGATATAATGTTGGAGTTTATTACTGTATGATATTTACCTTTATGTTCTCTGAGTGGACTAGCCTTTAATACGATGGAATTTAGCAGTTCTGTGCATGATGCTTAAATATCAGTTGTTTAGAAAATACGTTTTGTTTTTCTATAGTCATTGCTGGTAAAACGTTGGCTAAACTGTGATCAAAAAGGGCAGGGTGCTTGGCAACATTTGTCATTCCTACATGGGGCTTTTTGAGTTTACCATTGGCTCCTGATTTCCTTTGGGGACCTTATCCTATCATGTTGATTTAGGAATTCATAGGTTAGCTCCTGTTTGTGGTAAGATACTCAGAGATTTTTTGGTGAATATCTAGCACTATAGCTCTTTTTAGTGCACAACAGTTTATAATTCTTCACTTTAGCAATAACTTCTTGGTTCAGACTAATTCACTTCTGATTCTGTAAATGCATCAACAGTAATGAAATGCTATTCTGCTTAGCCTGGGCTGGGTGATGACATTTCCACACATTATCGTTTGTGCATGGTAAAACTGTATGCTTTTTAATTTCAACTGGAAATGTGTTGTCTGTAATGGCACTGTGCTACCACACTACGCACACTGGACTTTACGCCACTCTACTTTACTCTACTTCATTCTACAGCAATCTACAGTACACCACTTCACTCTACAACACTCTATTCCACTCTATGCTCTTTCAGTCTACACCATGCCACTCCATTCTGTGACACTCCACTGCACAACATGCCACTCCACTCTATGCCCTCCACTATAAGACACTCATGTCATGCCACTACACCCCATACCCCTCTATGCCACTCCACCCCATCCCCTCCACTCCACACCACTTACTCCACTACAATCTACCCACTCCACTACAATCTAACCCACTCTACTATAATCTACGCAATCCACTCCACTTCAAGTTTCCCCCTACTACACTTCATTCCAATCTACCCCACTCCACTCCAATGTACCGATGTCTCTCCACCCAATCTACTCCACTCCGTCCCAATCTAACCCATTCCACTCCAATCTACCCTATGCCACTCTACCCCAATCTACTGCCACTCTACTCCAATCTACACTACACCACTCCAACCTACCCTACTCTAATCCATTCAATGTGCCCTACTACAATGCAGCCCACTCCCTCCAATCTAGCCCACTTCACTCCACTCCAATCTACCCCACTTGACTCCAAGCTGCCCCTCTCAAATCCGCCCCACCCCAATCTATTTCATTCCTATCTACCCCAATCTATCCCACTCCACTCCAGTCTACCCTCACGTAATACACCCAATCTGTCCCACTCTAATATACCCCACTCCACTCCAATCTACCCCACTCCAAATTACTCCACTACAATCTAACACTCTACAATCTACCCCACTCAACTCCACCCTCATCTACACCAATCTACTCCACTCCAATCGGCCTCACTCCACTGCAGTCCACCCAATCCACCCAACACCACTCTTCCTCAGTCTGTCCCACTGCACTCCAAACTCCACTCCACTACAATCTATCCAACTTCAGTCTACCCATCTAACCCACTCCACTCTACCCCAATTGACCTATTCCAATCTTCCTAAATCTACCCCACTCCAGCCCACCCATAATCTAACCCACTCCCCTCCAATCTGCTCCATTCCTATCCAGTAAGTCTACCATACTCTACTTTACTCCAGTCTACCCAACTCCACTCTACCTCTATCTACCATGCTCCGTTGTACCCCAGTGTACCCTACTCTACTCCAATCTACACCACTCCACCCTAATCTACCCCATTCCAATCTACTCCACTCTACTCCACTCCAATCAACCACATACTACTAACATCTACCCACCGCACTCCAATCTACTGTACTCCATTGAACTCTAATCTACCCAATTGACCCCCACATCATTCTTCAACAATCTACAAAACTCCACTCCTATCTACCCCAATATACCTCACTCCAACCTACCCTGATGCACCCATCTGCTATCTACACCACTGTACTCTACCCCAAGCCAGCCCAATCTATGCCATGCAACTGCAATCTACCCCATCCTACTCCGGTTTACACACTCCACTCCAATCCACACCACTCCACTCCATTCAAACCTACCCCAATCAACCCCACTCCACCCCAGCCTACCCTAATCCTCCCCAATCTACCCCAATTAAATCTACCCCACTCTAATTTAACCCACTCCCCTACTCCAATCTACCCCACTCCAGTCCACCCCAATCCAATTTACCCTACTTCAGTCTTCCCCATTTACCCCACTCCATTCTACATGACTCTGAACTACTCCACTACAATCTATCATGCTCTAATCCACCACAATCTACCCCACTCCGAACTACCCAAATATACCACACACCATTCAATCTACCCCACTCTACACCACTGGACCCCACTCCAATCCAATCCACCATACTCTAATCCACCCAATCTACCTCTTGCCAATGCATTCCACTTCACTCAAATCTGCTTCACTCCACTCCAATCTAACCAGCTCCGTCCCAATCCACCCCACTCCAATCTACCCCACCTCATTCTATTCCAGTCTACCTTACTTCAATCTACAGTACTCCAATCTATCCCTCTCAAATCTACTCCACTCTAATCTATCCCGCTATATCCGACTCGAATTTACCCCACCAGAACTCAATCTACCCACACAACTCTACCCATCCCACTCTGCCCCACTCCCCTCCAATCGACCCCATTCCACTCCACCCAAAAGGACCCCACTCCAAACTACCCCTCTCCAACCTAGTCCACTCCAATCTACCCCACTCCATTTCATTCTACCCTATTATAATCAACCCAATCTACTCCCCTCCAATCACCACAATCCACTGCACTCCAATCTACCCTACCCCACCGCAATCTACCCCACTTTACTCCAATCTACTCCATTCCACTCCATTTCAATCTCCCCAAACCACCCCACTCCACTCTTCCCCAATCTACCCCACCCCAATCCACTCTACTCTAATCTACCTCACTCCACTCTACCCAAATCTATCCCACTCTTCTCCGGTCTACCCCAATCTATCCTAGCAGCACAAAAGGATGATGGACGGAGTGCTGAAACTTTTCAAACACTTACCCCCAGTCACAGATCTGGGTTAAATCAATTGTTCTTTTTCTCACCATGCCATCCAAGTTTAGACCCAGCCATATGTAAATCAGTCATCACCTTCGCCCCTTGGGAACAGTCCAGCCCGAACTGCCAGGCCACGTCCTCCTTGGACCTGAAACAAGCATCTCAGGACCACTCCTATCTACTCCACTTCAGTCTACCCCAATCTACCCCACTCTAATTCAGTCTACCCCAATCTACCCTACTCCACTCCAGTCTTCCCCAATCTACCCCAGTCTACTCCAGTCCACCCCAATATATCCTACTCTGCTCCAATCTGCCACGCTCCACTCTACCACACTCCACTCCAGCCTACCCAAATTCTCCCCAATCTACGCTAATTCAATCTACCCCACTCAAATCTTCCCCACTCCAGTCTACCTCGCCCCAATCTACCCAATCCAATCCCTCCCAAATCTACCTGACTCCACCCCATCCCTGCCAGCCCCCTCTACTCCAGTCTATACCATTCAACACCAATCCACTCTACTCCACTCCAAACTACCCCACTCTACTTGACTACAATCTACCCCAATCCACCACACTACAGTCTGCCTCACTCTACCCAATATACCCCACTACAATTGGCTCCATTTTACCCCACTCTACCCCAATCTATCATACTCCACTCTACCCCAATCTACGTCATACCATGATACTTCAATCTACCACACTCCACTCTACCCAAATCTACTCCACTCCAATCGACCCCAATCTACTCTACCCCACACCATGCCACTAACTTTAAGCTCTGCTGGAAAGCAGCCTTACTGGCATACAACATAGTTAAACCACATTGTCCAAGCCAATAACCCTCGCATGGGCAAGATCTATTGGCTTTGCCAATGCTTTTTTATTCTTGTCTCTGCTGACTTTACATCTGGCATAGAATCGCATCATTCAATTGTCTTTTGTCATATTCAAATAACGGTCCAAGACTTTAACGTGCTACTAGTGTCAATGGAGTAGGATCTGGCACCAGGTGCTACAACATGAATAATTTCACTCAGGTTAGGACTCATACCACAAGCAAACATCAGTACCTAATTGGACTCTACTAAGATGGCGGAAATCCTATAATAGATTCCTTTGACTGCTCTTGTCCGCAAGAAGATGTCTTTAAACGAATTTACAAGTGCTGGTAAGTAGGTAACA